>NC_046167.1:34614933-34808947 GCF_011064425.1 Rattus rattus | reverse complement strand
GGGAAATGCAAATCAAAACAACCCTGAGATTTCACCTCACACCAGTGAGAATGGCTAAGATCAAAAACTCAGGTGACAGCAAATGCTGGGGAGGATGTGGAGAAGAAGACACTCCCTCCATTGTTGGTGGGATTGCAGACTGGGCTAACCATTCTGGAAATCAGTCTGGAGGTTCCTCAGAAAATTGGACATTGAACTACCTGAGGACCCAGCTATACCTCTCTTGGGCACTATCTTAAATGATTGCCTCAACATATAGCAGACTACATGCTTTCTACTATGTTCACCATGGCCATATTTAAAAATGGCCAGAAGCTGGAAAAAACCCAGATGCCCTTCAACAGAGGAATGGATACAGAAAAATGGTACCTCTACAGAATGGAATATTAGTCAGCTATCAAAAAAACAATGACTTTATGAAATTCATAGGCAAATGGATGGAACTGGAAATATCATCCCTGGTGAGATAACCCAATCAGAAAGACACACATGTAGTGCAGTCATTGATAAGGGATATTAAGCCCAAATGCTGGAATTACCCTAGATGCACAGAACACATGAAACTCAAGAAGGATGACTAAATCGGATGCTTCACTCCTTTTTTAAAAGCAGAAGAAGAATACCCTTGGAAGGAAGAGGGGAGGCAAAGTTTAGAGGAGAGGTAGAACGAACACCCATTCAGAGCCTGCCCACATGTGGCCCATACACATACAGCCACCAAAATCTAGATAAGATGGATGAAGGAAAGAATGCAGGCAGAGCAGGGAACCGGGATGTAGATCTCTCCAGAGACACACCCAGATACCAGCAAACACATAGGCGAATGCCAGTAGGAAACCACTGAACTGAGAACGGGACCCTGTTAAAGCAATACAGAAAGGGAGGAAGAGCTTGAAGGGGCTGAGACTATATGAACAATACTGCTACCAAAGAGCTTCCAGGACTAAGCCACTATAAAAGATTATACATGGACTGGGACCCTGGTCTTCAACCTCATAGGTAGTGGTGAATAGCCTAGTAGAGCATCAGTGAAGGGGAAGCCCTTGGGCCTGCCAAGACTGAACCCCCAGGGAACGTGATGGTTGGGGGGGGGGTAAGGGGGGGAGGATGGGTAGGGGAACACCCATAGAGAAGGGGAGGGGAGGGTTAGGGGGATGTTGGCCTGGAAACCAGGAAGGGGAATAACAATTGAAATGTAAATAAGAAATACTCAAGTCAATAAAAATAAACAAAAAAGAAAAAAAGAAAAAAAGAAAAAGAACTGGAAGGAGATGAGGGAGAAGAAACTGTAATCTGGATGTGAAGTTAATTAATTAATGAAATGAAAAAATAAACAAATTGGAAATTTTTATTCAAAATGTCTTTGGTTCCTTCTTACAATTCATAGTTTTCTCCTTCTTGGACTTATTATGTTCACATTTTTTAAAAGACTAGTTTATGGAATAGCTAATTTAGAACTTCTAAACAAAACATAAAAAGAAACCAACCTAAATCTTATAGGGGAGAGAGCTGGACTCTCAGAAATGCATACCATCCTGAGAGCTGAGGGGATACCACAACTTCTACTCACATTACTGGCCCAAGCAAAAGCTGCCTACTGCTCTCTGGATATAGGAACATGAGAGCAGTCAGGCACAAAAACCTTCTAGTTTCTGCTGGCGCCCAGAATTGAATCAGTTCCCCAGCTCTCTGTACCCAAATTCCATGGGAGACAGAGCTGGACTCTCAGAAGTACGGACAATCCTGAGAACTCAGAGGAGACAACTACTTCTGCCCGAGCCCAGAGCTGAAAGCCAGTCTCCAGTAGTGCCAACACACCTGAGAGAAGAGGTAAAACCAAACCTTATGCTCTGAGCAACAAGGCTGGTGGCCTCAGGACACACAAAGGCAAGAGGAATCTGGGACAGGACACTTCTGGTTTCTGACTGCATCAGGAGCTGAACAGGCCCCACTGTTCTCTGTACCCAAATCTCATGGGAGAGAGAGAGAACTGGACTCTCAGAAATGCAGATAATCTTGAGAACTCAGGGGAGACCACCACTTCTGCTCACATTCCTGGCCCAAGTAAAAACTACCTAGTGGTCCCTGGATACAGGAAGATGGAATAGTCAGTGGCAGGACCCTTCTGAGCCCAGAACTGAAAGCCAGTTGCCAGGAGCACTGACACACCTGAGAGCAGAGGTCAAAATATCAGTTTGTAGATGGTATGCTAGTATACTTTAGTGACCCCAACAATTCCAGAGAACTACTAAGCCTGATAAACAACTTCAGCAAAGGGGCTGGGTATAAAACTAACTCAAACACATCATTAGCTTTTCTGTACTCAAAGGCTAAGCAGGCTGAGAAAGAAATTAAGGAAATGACACTCTTCACTATAGTCCAAAATCACATGAAATAACTCCAGGTGACTCTAACCAAGAAAGTGAAAGATCTGTATGACAAGAACTTCAAATCTCTGAAAAAAGAAATTGAAGATCTCAGAAGATGGAAAGACCTTCCATGCTCATGGATTGGCAGCATTAATATAGTAAAAATGTCCATCTTGCCAAAAGCGATATACAGATTCAATGCAATCCCCATCAAAATCACAACTTAATTCGCCATTGAGTTATAAAGAGCAATTTGCAAATTCATTTGGAATAACAAAGATATCCAGGATAGCACAAACTATCCTCAACAATAAAAGAATGACCCTGATGTCAAGGAGTATTACAGAGCAATAGTGATAAAAACTATATGGTATTCGTACTGAGACAGGCAGCTAGAACAATGGAATAAAATTGGAGATACAGAAATGTATCCACACTCTTGATCTTTGACAATGGAGCTAAAACCATCCAGTGCAAAAAAAAATAGCATTTTCAATAAATGGTGCTAGTTCAGCTGGAGGTCAGCATGTAGAAGAATGCAAATCAGCCCATTCTTACTGCCCTATACAAAGCTGAAGTCCAAGTGGTTCAAGGACCTCCACATCAAACCAGATACAAACTAATAGAAGAAAACATGGGGAAGAGCCTCAAACACATGGGCACTGGGGAAAATTTCTTGGACAAAACACCAATGGCTTATGCCATGGACCAATGGGACCTCATAAAACTGCAAATTTTCTGTAAGGCAAAGGACACTGTCATTAGGACAAAGCAGCAACCAACAGATTGGGAAAAGGTCTTTACCAATCGTGCATCAGATAGAGGGCTAATGTCCAATATATACAAAGAACTCATGAAGTTAGACTGCAAAGAGCCAAATAACCCTATTAAAAATGGGATACCAAGAATTCTCAGCTGAGGAATATGGAATGTCGAGAAGTACCTAAGGAAATATTCAACATCCTTAGTCATCAGGAAAATGCAAATCAAAGCAACCCTGTGATTCTACTTCACACCAGTCAGAATGGCCTAGATCAAGAACTCAGGTGACTGCAGATGCTGGTGAGGATGTGGAGAAAGAGGAAAACTCCTCCATTGTTGGGATTGCAAACTGGTACAAACATTCTGGAAGTCTGTCTAGAGGTTCCTCAGAAAATTGGACCCAGCTATTACATTCCTGGGTATACACCCAAATGATGCTTCAACATACTTCAAAGACACATGTTCCACTATGTTCTTAGCAGCCTTATTTATAGTAGCAGAAAGCTGGAAAGGACCCAGATGCCCTTCAACAGAGGATTAGATACAGAAAATATGGTACATCTACACAATGGTGTATTATTCAGCTATCAAAAACAATGACTTCATAAAATTCATAAGCATATGGATGGAACTAGAAAATATAATCCTGAGTGAGGTAACACAATCACAAAATTACACACATGGTACGCACTCACCGGTAAGTGGATATTAGCCCAAAAGCTTGGATTACCCATGATAGAATCCACAGATCACATGGAGCTCAAGAAGGGGAGGACAACCAAAGTCCTTATGCTTCAGTCCTTCTTAAAAGGTTGAATAAAAACATTCATAGGAAGAGGTATGGATACAAACTTTGGAGCAGAGACTGAAGTAATGGTCATTCAGAGACTGCACCACCTGGGGATCCAGCCCATGTACATATACAGCCATCAAACCTAGACAATATTGATGAAGCCAAGAAGTGCTTGACTGTTATAGCTGTCTCCTTAGAGGCTCAACCAGATTCTTACAAATACAGTTATAAATGGTAGCAGCAAACCATTGAACTGAGAAAGGGATCCCCATTGGAGGAGTTAGAGAAAGGATTGAAGGAGTAGAAGAGGCTTGCAACCCCATAAGAACAACAATACCAACCAACCAGAGCTATCAGGGACCAAACCACTTCCCACAGAGTACACTTGGCTCCAGCTTCATATGTAGCAGAGGTTGACCTTGTCGGGCACCAATAGGAGGAGAAGCCCTTGGTCCTGCCAAGGCTGGATCTTCCAGTGTAAGGGAATGTCAGGGTGGGGAGGCTGGAAGGGAGGGTCTGGTGAGGGGTACACCCTTAGAGTAGTACGGGAGTGGGATGGGATAAGATGCTTATAGACGGGAAACTGGGAAAAGGAATAATATTTGAAATGTAAATAAACAATATCCAATAAAAATACACAAAACTTCATTGTATGTCAAAGAGTTATTCTATTTTAATAATCATTTTAGGACGACACTAATATTCTAGAAATTAATACTATTAGAATAAGAATAATGAGCTGATATCTCTGTGTTAGGCAGTGATTGTCCTGTGTTAACTGCATTTGACATTGAAAAGCAGGGCTGTTGCCTAGTTACAATTAAGGCTATAAACTAAGAATCCAAGGGAATTGGGTGTAGTAGTGCATGCTTTTAATCCTAGCACTGTGGAGGCAGAGGCAGGTAAATCTCTTTGAACTCAAGGCTAGCCTGGTCTACATAGTAAGTTCCAGGACTGTCAGAACTTCATGGTGAGACTCTGTTTCAAAAAATAACAAATAAAAAAAGGTAAGGAAAGAAAAAATATCCCTAAAACCAACCAAAGTAAAACTCAAGGACAGAAAGAAAGAGAGAAAGAGAGAAAGAGAGAAAGAAAAACAAATAAACAGAATTCTTGGTGGCCTAACAGTTTCTTGTCAGGATGACAATTGCTTTTACTAGTAGTGATTTTCAGACAATTCTCTCCACTGAAAGGAGACATGGGTGGAGCATGTGTCCTAAAGCTTGACTCCTGGAACTCATTTTCCTTAAAAGTAGGTCAACTCTATTTTCCCTAGGCAGTCTGCTGAGCAAAGGACTCCTCCTTCACTATTTTGGTACAAAGGGACTGCAACAGAGAAGCAACCTCCTGTCTTTGCGACTCCCTTTGGGCATGCTTTTGAATGTCATTTTCTCTGTGTAAGGGTTCAGAAACATGTTTTGTACTCTGGGAAACTTGATATCAAGGTTGTCACCTCTTTGGGCCTTGGACTTTAGAAGCTCATAGGCCAAAAGACCCCAGAGTGTAGGTTTATTGGTCTTTCATTTTTTCTGTTTTAACTAGAGAGGTAGAAAATAAACTCTGTCTCCCTTTCCTTCAGTCTTCGCTTGTGTCTTAGTTCTTTTAAACAGATTTCAACTTATTGTTGTAATTTATGGCAATGGTAAGAAAATGAATTAATTAGTACTTGTGCTAATAAAAAGGAACGTGTCTTAAGACTCTCTGGAATGAAAACATGTTGATGGAAAATATTGCTTAGTAGAAGCATTTTTTTAATATAACAAAAACTCACTTTACCTCATGCTTTGCAGTTAGGCTACAAAATAGAATTATGTCCCAATTTGATTACTTACAGAATTAAAGGACATATGCCATATTCAAATTAGTCAAAAGCCTTAATGTTTATGTTTTCAAACTAAATCAAAGAAGGTTTTTACTTAAAATAGTAACTGCACTATTCAGCCTGTGTCCAAATACCAGTAACTGGCCCCTTGGGAATGAATAGAGAAATATACTCTAAAATGTCTGGTCTGTTTCTCATATTTTGTTTCCCAGAAAGAGGGGGATCATTACCAGGTTTTGGAAGCTTGGTGTGGTTGTGTAAGATATTTTCCAGGGAACATTAATAGCAAGATTTTTTTGTTGGTTTAGGACTCTGAATATATATTAGAATGTGCAATGGCATAAATGCCACAATATTCACCAAAATGTTAATTCAACAAAAGTATACCAAAACTCTTGTACAGTTATTATCTCTTTATGTATTTATTAACCAGATTGTAAGTCATATTTTTGCTTCTAGCATATGACACATATAAAATATAACATATCCAAATATGTCATAGAATAAAAGAGAACAGAGTTGTAGAAGAATAGAAAAGAAATCTTATAGTAACCTAGTATGACTAAAAGCACAGATGGTAGGCAAAGGCTTAATTGGCATACCTGATTTGGGGGTTCTTAGATATCAGAGAAGATGTTTCCCTCCCCTGAATCTTCTAATAGTAATAATGAAAAGGATCTTTGGATTCATCATTACATTTGTAGAATAAAAAGATCTATATTTGACAGTAGTTGCACCAACACAAAATTTTCTGCTTTCACAGACCTTATTTTCTAATGGAAAAAGTGGACCAGATAAGTTAGCTATCCAGTATATGTATGAGAAGGATCAAAACAGAATGAAACAATAAAAAAACAAAACAAAACAAAAACAGGTGAGGAGATAGAGATGGAACCTACCAAGCTCTGTGGAGTAAGGTTTGTCAAGGAAACCTGACTACCAGAGTAGCAAATGACCGGACACAGAGAGAAATTAGCCAGGGAGACAGCTAAGAGACAGGTAGGGAGGAACAACTGCTGCAAAGGACCTGAGGTGGATTCACTGGGATATTTGAGTGGCAGAAAAGGAGAAAGGCAAGTGGTAAGTTTAAATATATGTCGTCTTAAGTAATTGAGTCTTATAAAATTTTGTAGTTGACCAAGAATGGTGCACTAAATAGCCTGCATTTGTTTGGAGGGTCTCATGTACTCCTGACCAACTAACTATTCAAGGTTAGGTGTCTCATATCTGGTACTTGGCTTTTTGTTTGGCAATTTATGGTTTCCCGAAGGAGCATTATCTCCTGAATAGGGTAACTTCTGTCTGTCTGTTCATCTGTCTGTCAGTCCCTCCCTCTCTTTCATTAACTGTAAAATGGTTCAATATAGCTTTAAAAAATATTCTTAGTGTCAGTTTCCTTCTATCAATCTTTTCTTCCTTACTGTCCTATCTCTCTCCCCTTGAACCTTCCTCTCCAATTCCCTTTTATGTCACCTGTGTTCTACTATGCCCCATCCATGAAGATGTTTTTTATTCTCATGGAACAGTTTCCTGGCCTTTATATGTGCTCCACGTTAAACATACAAACCTAAAGATTTGATGACAAGATCTATATATGAGAGAGAACACATGGCATTTGTCATTCTTGATCTGGGCTACATCATTCAGCATATTTGCCAGCATCTTCATTTACTTTAATATTTTACAATTTCATTTTTTTACTATATAAATTTCATTATATATACTTACCACATTTTCATTGTTTGCTTATCAGTCATTAGACATCTAAGCTATTTTCAAGTACTAACTTTTGTGAATAAGGCAACAATAAACATGGATGAGCATGTGCTTCTATGATAGCAATTGCTTTAAAATGTTTTATTAATTCTTTGAGAATTTTTGATCATATTCACATGCCTGCTCCAACTTTTCTCAGATTTATCTCCACCTCTCACTTTCATTTTTTAATCCCATCAGGTCTAATCTGTGTTGTCCAAATGTGTTGGAGTGTGAGGCCTGTCCTGGAACATGGTTAACCTATCAGAAACAACTCCTCTAGAAAGAAAGAAAGAAAGAAAGAAAGAAAGAAAGAAAGAAAGAAAGAAAGAAAGGAAGAAAGAGAGAGAGAGAGAGAAAGAAAGAAAAGAAGAGAAGAAGAAAGAAAGAAAGAAAGAAAGAAAGAAAGAAAGAAAGAAAGAAATAAAGAAAGAAAGAAAGAAAGAAAGAAAGAAAGAAAGAAAGAAAAACAATAACAGCAACAACAAAAGTCCTACCTCTTTCTCTCCAGGAAGTTTTCCTTTGGCAATAGCTTATCATCTCGTAATGACACATTGACACCTCCCCCTCTCCCCATTCTCCTTTCTCACACATTAGGATTTTTTTTTTAACATCTTGAGTTTATGCTGGTCTAGTACATGCTATAACAATCTCTGTGAGTTTATATGTGCACATGCCCTGTTATGTCTGGAAAACCTCCATTCTTTGTATTCATCTACAACCTCTGACTTGTGATTTTCTTACCTTTTCTTCTGCCCTGATCACTGAGTGTTTTGGAGAGAGCTGTGATGTGAATGTCACATATAGTGCTGAGAACTCCACAGCCTCTCTTATTACCTCTATGTTGACCATTATGGATCTCTTTGGTAACTACCATCTACTGCAAGAAGAGACTTCTCTGGTGAGGGATGAGAGATGCACTAATCTCTGGGTATAGCCGTACGTTACTAACGGTTGTTTAATACTAATTTCATTTACTGGAATTATAGTTGTAGGTTTCCCTTAGGACCTATAATGGATCTAAGCACAGTTCTTGACTGAGAACTGTGCCAGGTGTAGGCCCTAAACTCAGAGGCCCAAAATGGAGGGCATACCTGTGAGGGATCTCTGCATAATTTAAAGTAGGAATATCTACTTCAAATTCAGATCTTTAAGGTAGGAAGACACACATTTAATCCAGATCTAATCTGGGCCATGCCTTTTGGCAGTAGCCTATGTGGGGACATGGAAGAAGGAAACATTTGCTCTGTGCCTGCATGCTCTTTCCTTGTTAACAACTTCCTTAACTGGCATTAGAGCCTACTTCTTCTTAGGCACACTAAAGACCAGCTGAGACATCCAAGCTTATGGATTGAGAAACTACTGGGTTCTTGGATTTTCTATCCATATCCAGCTTTATTGGATTGGCTAGGTCACAGCTTGTAAATCATCTGAAGAAATTCTGTCCCTATATAGAGAGATACATTCTATACATTCTATTCCTTCAGAGAACCCTGACTGATACCAATATACTTCCATAACATTCATGTCCTCCATGTATATTAGTAGATATATGTTGTCAGGACAGTCATTGTTGTTAATGGCATTGTCAAGTGGATATTGTCAATGATTAATTGTATACTTTCCATACATAAAACCTTCCAGCTTTATAAAGAACTAACCAGTAAAGATAAAACTTCCAGGTCAGCACCCTTTTGATTTGTGTGTGTGTGTGTGTGTGTGTGTGTGTGTGTGTGTGTGTGTGTGTGTGTGTGTTCTATGATTTGAGAAGGTAATGTTCTCAGTAATAGTGTCTTACCATCATCATAGGACATCAAGTAGGGGCACTGTCATCCAATTTTAGGGTAGCCCGATTTAAACTTTTTTTATATATGTATACACATATTTTTATTATTTATTTTTTATCTTACTTACATTTCAAATGTTATCCTCTTTCCTGGTTTCCCATCTATAAATCCCCTATTGCTTGCTCCTCCCTCTTCTTGTATGAGGGTGTTACCCCACCAATCCACACAATCCTGCCTCCTGCCCCGACATTCTGCTACAATGGGGACCAAGGGCTTCTCCTCACACAGGTGCTCAATAAGGCCATCCTCTGATACATATGCAGCTGGAGCCATGGGTCTGTCCATGTGTACTCTTTAAATGGTGGTTTAGTCCCTAGGAGCTCTGGTTGGTTGGTATTGTTGTTCTTATGGGGTTGCAATCTCGTTCAGCTTCTGCAAACCTTTCTCTAACTCCTCCAATGGAGACCCCATTCTCAGTTCAGTGGTTGATCGAGAGTTTCTGCCTCTGTATTTGTCATGCTCTGGCAGAGCCTCTCAGGAGACAGCTATATCAGACTCCTGTCAGCAAGCACTTCTTGGTTTCATCAATATTGTCTAAGTTTGGTGGCACTATATATATGGGCTGGAACCTCAGGTGGGGCAGTCTCTGAATGGCCTTTCCTTCAGTCTGTGCTCGAAACCTTGTCTCCATATCTCCTTTTACAAATATTTTGTTCCCCCTTCTAAGAAGGACTGAAGCATCCATACTTTTGTCATTTTCGTTCCTGAGTTTCATGTGGTTTGTGGATTGTATCTTGGGCAATCCTAGCTACTGGGCTAATATCTACTTATAAATGAGCACATACCATGTAAGTTTTTTTGTGACTGAGTTACCTCACTCAGGATGATATTTTCTAGTTCCATCCATTTGCCTATGAATTTCATGAAGTCATTGTTTTAATTGTGCAAATGTACCACATTGCCCTGTAATACAACTTGAGTTCAGGGATGGTGATTCCCCAGAAGTTCTTTTATTGTTGAGGTTAATTTTTTTGCTATCCTGGGATTTTTGTTATTCCAAGTGAATTTGCAAATTTCTCTTTCTCACTCTGTGAAGAATTGGGTTGGAATTTTGATGGAGAGTGCATTGAATCTGTAGATTGCTTTTGGCAAAATGGCCATTTTTACATTATTAATCCTGCAATTCTGTAAGCATGAAAGATCCTTCCATCTTCTGAGACTTTCTTCAATTTCTTTCTTCAGAGACTTGAAGTTCTTGTCATACAGATCTTTCACTTGCTTGGTTAGAGTCACACAGAGGTATTTTATGTTATTTGTGACTATAATGAAGGTGTCATTTCCCTAATCTTTTTCTCAGCTTATTTACCTTTTGAGTAAAGGAAGGCTAGGGACTTGTCTGAGTTAATTTTATATCCAGCCACTTTGTTGAACTTGTTTATCAGGCTTAGGAGTTCTTTGGTGGAATATTTGGGGTCACTTAAGAATACTATCATTTTGACTTTTTCCTTTCCAATTTGTATCCTTTTGACCTCCTTTTGTTGTCTGATTGATCTGGCTAGAACTTCAATTACTATATTGAGTGGGTATGGAGAGAGTGTGTAGCCCTGTCTAGTTCCTGATTTTAGTAGGATTGCTTCAAGTTTTTCTCCATTTAGTTTGATGTTGGCTACTGGTTTCCTGCATATTGCTTTTACGATACTTAGGTAAGGGCCCTGAATTCCTGATCTTTCCATGACTTTTAACATGAACAGGTATTGAATTTTGTCAAATGGTTTCACAGCATCTACTGAGATGATCATATGTTTTTTCTTTGAATTTGTTTATATAATGGATTATGTTGATGAATTTCCATATATTGAACCATCCCTGCATCTCTGGGATAAAGCCTACTTGATCATGTTGGATGACCATGTGGATGTGTTCTTGGATTGAGTTTGCAACAATTTTCTTTCATCTTTATTAACTTGAATATTTCTTATTTTCATTTCGATTGTTGTTCCCCTTCCCGGTTTCCGGGCCAACATCCCCCTAACCCCTACTCCTCCCCTTCTCTATAGGTATTCCCTTCCCCATCCTCCCCCCATTACCACCCTCCCCCCAATAATCACGTTCACTGGGGGTTCAGTCTTGGCAGGACCAAGGCCTTCCCCTTCCACTGGTGCTCTTACTAGGATATTCATTGCTACCTATGAGGTTGGAGTCCAGGGTCAGTCCATGTATAGACTTTAGGTAGTGGCTTAGTCCCTGGAAGCTCTGGTTGCTTGGCATTGTTGTTCATATGGGGTCTCAAGCCCCTTCAAGCTCTTTCAGTTCTTTCTAAGATTCCTTCAACGGGGGTCCCGTTCTCAGTTCAGTGATTTAATGATGGCATTCGCCTATGTATTTGCTGTATTCTGGCTGTGTCTCTCAGGAGAGATCTACATCTGGTTCCTGTCATTCTGCACGTCTTTGCTTCATCCATCTTATCTAGTTTGGTGGCTGTATATGTATGGGCCACATGTGGTGCAGGCTCTGAATGGGTGTTCCTTCTGCCTCTGTTCTAAACTTTGCCTCCCTATTCCCTCCCAAGGGTATTCTTGTTCCCCTTTTAAAGAAGGAGTGAAGCATCCGAATTTTGGTCATCCTTCTTGAGTTTCATGTGTTCATGTAGGGTAATTCAAGCATTTGGGCTAATATCCAATTATCAATGAGTGCATACCATGTATGTTTTTCTGTGATTGGGTTACCTCTCTCAGGATGATATTTTCCAGTTCCATCCATTTGCGTATGAATTTCATAAAGTCATTAAGTATTTGTGAAAACACAAACAAAATAAATTAAAATCCAGTGGACAAGTGGACACTTAAAACACTCATTGGAACAGAAATGAATGAAAAAGATTCAAAGAAAATAATACAGTAAATTAACAAATCTAAAAGCTGGTTATTGGAAAAGATATACCAAATCATTAGCCCTCTGGACCAATTAACCAAAAAAGGGACCCAAATGAACAAAATGAATGACAAAATGGAAGCATATGATAACAAATCCAGGATTTTGTAAGGGAATAACGTAATGCCTATATTCCATTAAATTATAAAATATGAAAGAAATGGACAAACTTCTTGATTCACTTTAATCACTAAAGATTAGCCAAGAAATTACCAACCACTTAGATAGACCCATAATATCTATCTATCTATCTATCTATCTATCTATCTATCTATCTATCTATATCTCCAAAATAGCAATAAAATGTCTTCTGACAAAATTAAGGCCCAGATCAAGATGGATTCCCAGAATAACTATATAAGACTTATAACTAATATTTCCTAAATAACTCAAAAAGTACAACAGGAACATTTCCAAAGAAAGAAAACTACAGACCAATAACTCTGATGAATGCATATGCAACTAAACAAGCAAGAGCTTGTGCTATTGAGGATGTGGAGTAAGAGGAACACTCATACACTGCTGGGGGCAGTTCAGTCACATACAAGCATTGTGGAAATCAGTGTGGTGGTTTCTCCAGAAAATGTGATTTAACCTACCTGTAGATCCATCTATACCACTCTTGGGTATGAAAGAGTGATACCCAAAGGATGCTTTGCCTTACCACAGAGACATTTGCTTAACCATGTTCATTGGTGCTTTACTCATAATAGAAATCAGAAACAATCTATATTCCCATCAACAGAAGAATGGATATAGAAAATGTGGTACATTTACACAATAGCATATTAGTCAGCTACTAAAATAACATCATGAAATTTTCAGGCAAATAGGTAGAAGTATAAAAAAAAATCATCCTGAGCAAGGTATCCCAGACTCATAAAGAGAAATATGGTATGAATTTGCTTATATGTGGATATTATCTGTTAAGTCAATGCTAAGCTATAACCCATAGAATCACAGAGGGTAGGTAAAGAGTAAAGGACTAGACAGAGCAGATAGATCTCACTAGGAAAAGGGAAGTAGAATAGATATTCACAGGTGGGTGGGGGAGTCTGGAATGGGAGAAGCAAGTGAGGAGGCAAGAAAGGGCAATGGGAGGGAATATGGGGGGAAAGACAGCTAAAATTTAGGGCTATTGTATGGAAAGCTAATACATCAGAAACCTCTTAAAAATATATATGTATGAATATGATCTAAGCAAAACTGTCAAATAATGGGGGATATTATCACCAAAGAAACTTCAAATTCTGTATTTGAATTATATCTTAACTGAGTTGTTGCCCAAAGGGACATGATGGAAATCGTCAAATAATCCAAGCTGTTGCTAAGATTATAGATCGCTATCCACAAATTGACAGCAAGACCCCCAAGCTGAAGCCAACACAACACAAATCACTGAGCATGGTGATATCAAGCTAGTGTTTTTATCTTACGTTCCAGTATCTCTGGTATAAGGAGATACTCTGCTAGTGTATGCTCTTTCCAGTTTCTTTTTGGAGGCACTCAGAGCTATGAGTTTTCCTTTTAGCACTGCTTTCATTGTGTCCCATAAGTTTGGGAATGTTGTGCCTTCATTTTCATTAAATTCTACAAAGTTTTTAATTTCTTTCATATTTCTTCCTTGACCAAATTATCATTGTTCAGCTTCCATGTGTATGTGGGCTTTGTGCCATTTTTATTATTATTGAAGACCAGCCTTAGTCTGTGGTAATGTGATAGGATGCATGGGATGATTTCAATCTTCTTGTATTTGCTGAGGCTTGTTTTGTGCCCGATTTTATGGTCAGTTTTGGAGAAGGCACCATGAGGTGCTGAGAAGAAGGTATAGTCTTTTGTTTTAGGATGAAATGTTCTGTATCTCTGAGTGCCTCTGAAAAGAAACTGGAAAGAGAATACACTATCAGCTTGACAGCACACCTGAGAGCTCTAGAAAAAAAGAAACAAATATACCTAAGAGGAGTAGAAGGCAGGAAATAATCAAACTCAGGGCTGAAATCAACCAATAGAAACAAAAAGAATTATACAAAAAATCAACAGAACCAGGAACTGATTCTTTGAGAAAATCAATAACAATAAACTCTCAGCCAGACTAACCAGAGGGCACAGAGACAGTGCAAAACTGTCAGAATTAACAAAATCAGAAATGAAAAGGAAGACATAACAACAGAAACTGAGGAAATTGAAAAAAAATGTCAGATCCTACCACAAAAGCCTATACGCAACCAAATCTGAAAATCTGGATGAAATGAATAATTTTCTAGTCAAATATCAGGTACCAAAGTTAAATTAGAATCAGATAAACCATCTAAACAGTCCCATAAGCCCCAAAGAAATAGAAGTAGTCATTAAAATGGCCAAGAAATTATGTCAAAAAGTGTTCAATATTCTAAGCAGTTGTGGAAATTAAAATTGAAACTATTTTGAAATTTTATGTAACTCAATTTGAATAGCTAAGATAAAAACAAACAAAAGAACAACAACAACAACAACAACAAAAAACCCAATTGACAACAAATGCTGCTGAGGATGTGGAGAAAAAGGAAGCCTCACTGTTGGTGAAAATGCAAATGAGGTCAGCTACTCTGAAAATCAGTGTGGGGAGCTGTCAAAAGCTAAACCATGTGTCTACCACGGCGATCTAATGTATCAGTGCTAAGGACTAAGATCTTACTCTACAGATTCCTGCTCAGTCTTATCCACTGTTATTCTATTATGATAGACAGGAAGTGGGACAGGAGCTGGTACCAGGACGTGGGCTGCTGTGGCAGACCTATTTGGAGGTTTGTTGGAGGAATGTGGAAGATTTTGGGACTTTGTATTAAGAATGCTGTTGGACACTGTAAGTGGAGCATAGTGGGTCAGCCTAATAGGAGACTGGAAACAGCTATGCTGAGAGCAGTGTGAACTAAGGGATGGTCATAACGACAATGTGGAATAGAGTATTTCTACAGTGCTGGCCTGTGTCCATTAAACTAGCTCCAGTAAAACAACTACATTTCTTGCACTTTTGAGAATATCTTTGGTGTCTTTGGTGTATCTCACGGCTACCACAGAGAATCTATCATTTCTTTCCTGATGTTCTGTGAGTGGTTCTCAGATCCTCTGATTCCTGTTAAGAAAACCATACCCAGCAAGGCTGTGGACACCAAATATCTATGAGCTCATGGCAGGGTTCCCGTGTGCTGAATTTCTCTGATGCTGTTTCTCCAGATACTGATATCTGTCTGTCTCCTGCAGTACTCAGAACTTAAGAGGCACAAAAACCCGAAGTGTCTGGGTCCGCATCCTTTGAATGAGTTAGTATAAGTCTCCAACGCAAAGCTTCCCAATGTTCGCAGTTTTCCACAGGCAAATAAAACAGCTCCTCGCAATTCTAGTACCTTGCAGAGAAGTCCTTGGAGGCTTGGCTAAATACTTATGCAGTGGCTCTCAGCTCACTTCTCCTAACCGTGAGATGATGTTCTTACCTAAGTCTTCTTCAGATTCAGGTTTTTCACTGTGCAGTTGTCCGGATCCTCAATCAAGCGTCTTCTCAGAAACCACCAGAACCCCTCCAAATGTCTTTTTTTCTTCCTGTTTTAGAGAAGAGTTTTGTTTCCTGATTGGGAGCATAAGTACATTTTAGTATCTTTCTACTATGAAGTTATCAGGCTTGCCATTTATTGAATGTTTATCTCTTTTCCTTATTAAAAGGACAAAGTTTTTTACTACCGCTGAAAGTTTGATCTGGGGAGTTTGGTAGTTAGTGTATTACTGCGCTAAAGGAACAAAAGGCACCTTTTCAATTAAAGTTAAGAGTGGGATAACTTCAGACACAGAAAGGGAGAGAAAAGACATTTAAAGAGTCATGGTGAGTTCAAAAGGGAAGTGTTGAGGTGAAAGCACAAAGCATCATGGGAAGTGCTATTCAAGCTCCTGTGTCAAAAAGGCTGGTCATCAGCAGTTCCAAGTCAGCCTCATCACCAGGGAGTTTCACTGATAAAATTCTTTCCCTCCAGAGAGAATTTCCCTGAACTGAATGATGCTTTACTTCTGAATAGAATTCATGAAAAGTAGGGGATGGCAGTGGCAAGAATAAAAGCCATATTCACTGACCGACCAGAAATCTGTGACTGACATGACACTGTTTATCTGGACTTCACCCCTTAAAATAATAGACATTTATGCTTGCTTTATGTCATGAGACTGTCAGTATCAGTATTTTAGGTGTCTTCTCTCTCTCTCTCTCTCTCTCTCTCTCTCTAAATATATATATTCAACATATATTGAATATATATCCAATAGCATTCTAATATAATAAAAGAGTTATAATAATTTTTAAATTAGTCTCATTTTGAAGTTAATTTAATTTGGCATCATTGCAAATCTTGCTATTGGTTATTCTTTTTTGAAATGTGGTAATTCAACATCAGTTTAAAATTTTGTGTCAAATTGTTTTTCTTTTTAAAAATATCTTTATGTTGCCTTACTTTTTAAAGAAACGCCAAGTTTTTTTTATTAAACAAGTGAATAATGTGCTCTGTACATAAGAAATAGTTCATGTCAAGTAAAAGTTTCATAGAGTCAGGAAAAAAGGATGTTTGTGTACAATGTAGGAGGCCATTATTTACTGAGAAATCTGTGACTCTGAATGCCATAGACTTGTTGTCACTGTGATGAAATAATGGAGATTTTTGTGAGTACACATTATTTACCATAGCAATGAATCATGATATTATATGTACATGTAATGGATATTTTAAACAGCATTTTAATAATTAATTATATATATACATACATATATATATATGACTGCAATAGCTAATATATAATTTAAAAATCAAATGAAACAAAATTACTTATGGAAACAGTAAAGGTAATTAGTAGTTATGAGCAGAATAAAGAAACCTCACAGTTGTGTCATACATGAAATTCCTCTATGATATAGTACCATTTTACATACCAAAAAACTTTCACCACAAAATTCAAGTCAACAGTGACAAGTGGTTTGATCAGACATCTACATTTAGAGGTTGTTCAGAGAAAGAGATGAAAATATTATACAGAACCCAAGAAGATTTCTTTTCTTCTTCCATTTTATTAAATTGGCTATTTCTTATTTACATTTTTTTTTTTTTATTCACTTGAATATTTCTTATATACATTTCGAGTGTTATTCCCTTTTCCGGTTTCCGGGCAAACATCCCCCCCCCTCCCCCCCCCCTTCTTTATGGGTGTTCCCCTCCCCCCCCCCCCCCTTTCCCCCCCCCCCCCCAACAGTCTAGTTCACTCGGGGTTCAGTCTTAGCAGGACCCAGGGCTTCCCCCTTCCACTGGTGCTCTTACTAGGATATTCATTGCTACCTATGAGGTCAGAGTCCAGGGTCAGTCCATGTATAGTCTTTAGGTAGTGGCTTAGTCCCTGGAAGCTCTGGTTGCTTGGCATTGTTGTACATATGGGGTCTCAGCCCCTTCAAGCTCTTCCAGTCCTTTCTCTGATTCCTTCAACGGGGTCCTATTCTCAGTTCAGTGATTTGCTGCTGGCATTCGCCTCTGTATTTGCTGTATTCTGGCTGTGTCTCTCAGGAGCGATCTACATCCGGCTCCTGTCGGTCTGCACTTCTTTGCTTCATCCATCTTGTCTAATTGGGTGGCTGTATATGTATGGGCCACACGTGGGGCAGGCTCTGAATGGGTGTTCCTTCAGTCTCTGTTTTAATCTTTGCCTCTCTCTTCCCTGCCAAGGGTATTCTTGTTCCCCTTTTAAAGAAGGAGTGAAGCATTCACATTTTGATCATCCGTCTTGAGTTTCATTTGTTCTAGGCATCTAGGATAATTCAAGCATTTGGGCTAATAGCCACTTATCAATGAGTGCATACCATGTATGTCTTTCTGTGATTGGGTTAGCTCACTCAGGATGATATTTTCCAGTTCCAACCATTTGCCTACTTAATTTCATAAAGTCATTGTTTTTGATAGCTGAGTAATATTCCATTGTGTAGATGTACCACATTTTCTGTATCCATTCTCTGTTGAAGGGCATCTGGGTTCTTTCCAGCTTCTGGCTATTATAAATAAGGCTGCAATGAACATAGTGGAGGACGAGTCTTTTTTTTATGTTGGGGCATTTTTGGGTATATGCCCAAGAGAGGTATAGCAGGATCCTCAGGCAGTTCAATGTCCAATTTTCTGAGGATCCTCCAGACTGATTTCCAGAATGGTTGTACCAGTCTGCAATCCTACCAACAATGGAGGAGTGTTCCTCTTTCTCCACATCCTCGCCAGCATCTGCTGTCACCTGAGTTTTTGATCTTAGCCATTCTCACTGGTGTGAGGTGAAATCTCAGGGTTGTTTTGATTTGCATTTCCTTATGACTAAAGATGTTGAACATTTCTTTAGGTGTTTCTCAGCCATTCGGCATTCCTCAGCTGTGAATTCTTTGTTTAGCTCTGAACCCCATTTTTTAATAGGGTTATTTGTTTCCTGTGGTCTAACTTCTTGAGTTCTTTGTATATTTTGGATATAAAGGCCTCTATCTGTTGTAGGATTGGTAAAGATCTTTTCCCAATCTGTTGGTTGCCGCTTTGTCCTAACCACAGTGTCCTTTGCCTTACAGAAGCTTTGCAGTTTTATGAGATCCCATTTTGTCGATTCTTGATCTTAGAGCATAAGCCATTGGTGTTTTGTTTAGGAAATTTTTTCCAGTGCCCATGTGTTCCAGATGCTTCCCTAGTTTTTCTTCTATTAGTTTGAGTGTGTCTGGTTTGATGTGGAGGTCCTTGATCCACTTGGACTTAAGCTTTGTACAGGGTGATAAGCATGGATCGATCTGCATTCTTCTACATGTTGACCTCCAGTTGAACAGTACCATTTGCTGAAAATGCTATCTTTTTTCCATTGGATGGTTTTGGCTCCTTTGTCAGAAATCAAGTGACCATAGGTGTGTGGGTTCATTTCTGGGTCTTCAATTCTATTCCATTGGTCTGTCTGTCTGTCTCTGTACCAATACCATGCAGTTTTTATCACTATTGCTCTGTAATACTGCTTGAGTTCAGGGATAGTGATTCCCCCTGAAGTCCTTTTCTTGTTGAGGATAGCTTTAGCTATCCTGGGTTTTTTGTTATTCCAGATGAATTTGCAAATTGTTCTGTCTAACTCTTTGAAGAATTGGATTGGTATTTTGATGGGGATTGCATTGAATCTGTAGATTGCTTTTTGGTAAAATGGCCATTTTACTATATTAATCCTGCCAATCCATGAGCATGGGAGATCTTTCCATCTTCTGAGGTCTTCTTCAATTTCTTTCTTCAGTGTCTTGAAGTTCTTATTGTACAGATCTTTTACTTGCTTGGTTAAAGTCACACAGGTACTTTATATTATTTGGGTCTATTATGAAGGTGTCGTTTCTCTAATTTCTTTCTCGGCTTGTTTCTCTTTTGTATAGAGGAAGGCAACTGATTTATTTGAGTTAATTTTATACCCAGCCACTTTGCTGAAGTTGTTTATCAGCTTTAGTAGTTCTCTGGTGGAACTTTTGGGATCACTTAAATATACTATCATATCATCTGCAAATAGTGATATTTTGACTTCTTCTTTTCCGATCTGTATCCCCTTGACCTCCTTTTGTTGTCTGATTGCTCTGACTAGAACTTCAAGAACTATATTGAGTAAGTAGGGAGAGAGTGGGCAGCCTTGTCTAGTCCCTGATGTTAGTGGGATTGCTTCAAGTTTCTCTCCATTTAGTTTAATGTTAGCAACTGGTTTGCTGTATATGGCTTTTACTATGTTTAGGTATGGGCCTTGAATTCCTATTCTTTCCAGGACTTTTATCATGAAGGGGTGTTGAATTTTGTCAAATGCTTTCTCAGCATCTAATGAAATGATCATGTGGTTTTGTTCTTTCAGTTTGTTTATATAATGGATCACGTTGATGGTTTTCCAGATATTAAACCATCCCTGCATGCCTGGGATGAAGCCTACTTGATCATGGTGGATGATTGTTTTGATGTGCTCTTGGATTCGGTTTGCCAGAATTTTATTGAGTATTTTTGTGTCGATATTCATAAGGGAAATTGGTCTGAAGTTCTCTTTCTTTGTTGTGTCTTTGTGTGGTTTAGGTATAAGAGTAATTGTGGCTTCGTAGAAGGTATTCGGTAGTGATCCATCTGTTTCAATTTTGTGGAATAGTTTGGATAATATTGGTATGAGGTCTTCTATGAAGGTTTGATAGAATTCTGCACTAAACCCGTCTGGACCTGGGCTCTTTTTGGTTGGGAGACCTTTAATGACTGCTTCAATTTCCTTAGGAGTTATGGGGTTGTTTAACTGGTTTATCTGTTCCTGATTTAACTTCGCTACCTGGTATCTGTCTAGGAAATTGTCCATTTCCTGAAGATTTTCAAGTTTTGTTGAATATAGGCTTTTATAGTAAGATCTGATGATTTTTTGAATTTCCTCTGAATCTGTACTTATGTCTCCCTTTTCGTTTCTGATTTTGTTAATTTGGACACACTCTCTGTGTCCTCTCGTTAGTCTGGCTAAGGGTTTATCTATCTTGTTGATTTTCTCAAAGAACCAACTTTTGGTTCTGTTGATTCTTTCTATGGTCCTTTTTGTTTCTACTTGGTTGATTTCGCTCTGAGTTTGATTATTTCCTGCCTTCTACTCCTCCTGGGTGTATTTGCTTCTTTTTGTTCTAGAGCTTTTAGGTGTGCTGTCAAGCTGCTGACATATGCTCTTTCCTGTTTCTTTCTGCAGGCACTCAGCGCTATGAGTTTTCCTCTTAGCACAGCTTTCATTGTGTCCCATAAGTTTGGGTATGTTGTACCTTCATTTTCATTAAATTCTAGAAAGTTTTTAATTTCTTTCTTTATTTCTTCCTTGACCAGGTTATCATTGAGTAGAGCATTGTTCAATTTCCAAGTATATGTGGGCATTCTTCCTTGATTGTTATTGAAGACCAGTTTTAGGCCGTGGTGGTCTGATAGCACGCATGGGATTATTTCTATCTTTCTGTACCTGTTGAGGCCCGTTTTTTGGCCAATTATATGGTCAATTTTGGAGAAAGTACCATGAGGAGCTGAGAAGAAGGTATATCCTTTTGCTTTAGGATAGAATGTTCTATAAACATCCGTTAAGTCCATTTGGCTCATGACTTCTCTTAGTCTGTCTACATCTCTGTTTAATTTCTGTTTCCATGATCTGTCCATTGATGAGAGTGGGGTGTTGAAATCTCCCACTATTATTGTGTGAGGTGCAATGTGTGTTTTGAGCTTTAGTAAGGTTTCTTTTACATATGTAGGTGCCCTTGTATTTGGGGCATAGATATTTAGGATTGAGAGTTCATCTTGGTGGATTTTTACTTTGATGAATATGAAGTGTCCTTCCTTATCTCTTTTGATGAATTTTATTTAAAAATTGATTTTATTTGATATTAGAATGGCTACTCCAGCTTGCTTCTTCTGACCATTTGCTTGGAAAGTTGTTTTCCAGCCTTTCACTCTGAGGTAGTGTCTGTCTTTGTCTCTGAGGTGTGTTTCCTGTAGGCAGCAGAATGCAGGGTCCTCGTTGCATATCCAGTTTGTTAATCTATGTCTTTTTATTGGGGAGTTGAGGCCATTGATGTTGAGAGATATTAAGGAATAGTGATTATTGCTTCCCGTTATATTCATATTTGGATGTGAGGTTATGTTTGTGTGCTTTCATTCTCTTTGTTTTGTTGCCAAGACGATTAGTTTCTTGCTTCTTCTAGGGTATAGCTTGCCTCCTTATGTTGGGCTTTACCATTTATTATCCTTTGTAGTGCTGAATTTGTAGAAAGATATTGTGTAAATTTGGTTTTGTCATGGAATATCTTGGTTTCTCCATCTATGTTGAGAGTTTTGCAGGATACAGTAACCTGGGCTGGCATTTGTGTTCTCTTAGGGTCTGTATGACATCAGTCCAGGATCTTCTGGCCTTCATAGTTTCTGGTGAGAAGTCTGGTGTGATTCTGATAGGTCTGCCTTTATATGTTACTTGACCTTTTTCCTTACTGCTTTTAATATTCTTTCTTTATTTTGTGCGTTTGGTGTTTTGACTATTATGTGACGGAGGTGTTTCTTTTCTGGTCTAATCTATTTGGAGTTCTGTAGGCTTCTTGTATGCCTATGGGTATCTCTTTTTTTAGGTTAGGGAAGTTTTCTTCTATGATTTTGTTGAAGATATTTACTGGTCCTTTGAGCTGGGAGTCTTCACTCTCTTCTATACCTATTATCCTTAGGTTTGATCTTCTCATTGAGTCCTGGATTTCCTGTATGTTTTGGACCAATAGCTTTTTCGCTTTACATTATCTTTGACAGTTGAGTCAATGATTTCTATGGAATCTTCTGCTCCTGAGATTCTCTCTTCCATCTCTTGTATTCTGTTGGTGAAGCTTGTATCTACAGCTCCTTGTCTCTTCTTTTGGTTTTCTATATCCAGGGTTGTTTCCATGTGTTCTTTCTTGATTGCTTCTATTTCCATTTTTAATTCCTTCAACTGTTTGATTGTGTTTTCCTGGAATTCTTTCAGGGATTTTTGTGACTCTCTCTATGGGCTTCTACTTGTTTTATTTATGTTTTCCTGATATTCTTTCAGGGATTTTTGCGTCTCTTCTCTATGGGCTTCTACTTGTTTATTTATGTTTTCCTGGAATTCTTTCAGGCATTTTTGCGATTCCTCTCTGTAGGCTTCTACTTGTTTATTAATGTTTTCCTGTGTTTCTCTAAGGGAGTTCTTCACGTCTTTCTTGAAGTCCTCCAGCATCATGATCAAATATGATTTTGAAACTAGATCTTGCTTTTCTGGTGTGTTTGGACATTCCATGTTTGTTTTGGTGGGAGAATTGGGCTCCGATGATGCCATGTAGTCTTGGTTTCTGTTGCTTGGGTTCCTGTGCTTGCCTCTCGCCATCAGATTATCTCTAGTGTTACTTTGTTCTGCTATTTCTGACAGTGGCTAGACTGTCCTATAAGCCTGTGTGTCAGGAGTGCTGTAGACCTGTTTTACTGTTTTCTTTCAGCCAGTTATGGGGACAGAGTGTTCTGCTTTCGTGCGTGTAGTTTTTCCTCTCTACAGGTCTTCAGCTGTTCCTGTGGGCCTGTGTCTTGAGTTCACCAGGCAGGTCACTTGCAGCAGACAAGTTGGTCTTACCTGTGGTCCTGAGGCTCAAGTTCGCTCTCGGGGTGCTGCCCACGGGGTCTCTGTGGCGGCAGCAACCAGGAAGATCTGTGCCGCCCCTTCCGGGAGCTTCAGTGCACCAGGGTTCCAGATGTCCTTTGGTGTTTTCCTCTGGCGTCGGAGATGTGTGTGCAGAGAGCGGTCTCTTCTGGTTTCCCAGGCTTGTCTGCCTCTCTGAAGGTTTAGCTCTCTCTCCCACGGGATTTGGGTGCAGAGAACTGTTTATCCGGTCTGTTTCCTTCAGGTTCCAGCGGTGTCTCAGGCAGGTGTCATGCCGCTCCTGGGCCCTCCCCCACGGGAGCCCAGAGGCCTTATACAGTTTCCTCTTGGGCCAGGGATGTGGGCAGGGGTGGGAAGTGTTGGTGGTCTCTTCCGTTCTGCAGCCTCAGGAGTGCCCACCTGACCAGGCGGTGAGGTCTCTCTCCCACGGGGTCTGGGAGCAGAGAGCTGCTGCAGGCCAGGATCCGAGGGTGTGGGACTCCCGGTAAACACAGGACGTGCCCGGTCCTAGAGGAATTTTGCCTCCGTGTGTCCCGATTTCACCAGGCAGCTTTCTTGCAGCAGAAAAGTTGGTCTTACCTGTGGTCCCGAGGCTCAAGTTCGCTCGCAGGGTGCTCTCTTAGGTGGCAGCAACCAGGAAGCCTTATTTACATTTCAAATGTTATTCCCTTTCCCAGTTTCCAGGCCAACACCCCCCTAGCCCCTCCCCCTCCCCTTCTCTATGGGTGTTCCCCTCCCCATCCGCCCCCCATTGCCGCCCTCCCCCCAACAATCACGTTCACTGGGGGTTCAGTCTTGTCAGGACCCAGGGCTTCCCCTTTCACTGGTGCTCTTACTAGGCTATTCATTGCTACCTATGAGGTCAGAGTCCAAGGTCAGTCCATGTATAGTCTTTGGGTAGTGGCTTAGTCCCTGGAAGCTCTGGTTGCTTGGCATTGTTGTTCATATGGGGTCTCGAGCCCCTTCAAGCTCTTCCAGTCCTTTCTCTGATTCCTTCAACGGGGGTTCTGTTCTCAGTTCAGTGGTTTGCTGCTGGCATTCGCCTATGTATTTGCCGTATTTTGTCTGTGTCTCTCAGGAGAGATCTACATCTGGTTCCTGTCAGCCTGCACTTTTTAGCGAAGATTTCTGTGATAAAAGAACCAGAGCATATGATCCTCAGTTGTTAGGGAATTTTTCAGGAATCATGAATTTCCAGGGTATCCTGGGTCCTGCTAAGTGAACTCTGCCATAGTGTAACTTCATAGAATATGCATAAAAGAAAGTGCTTCACTACCTGATTGGAGGAAACGATTGGGAGCCACAGAGTCAGAGGGCACAAAGAAATAGACCCAGGATGGTCTTCACCTATGGTTGCTTGGGTTTCCCGTTCCACTTTATCTTTCATGTGAGTGGTAACTGTGGCATTATCACACATAATGTATTATCCTTTGCAAGTACTTTCAAATGCATGCCATATCTGGAAGATTCTTCAAGTATTTCCTAGATCAAGAATGCTTTCATCAAGTGGTTAAAATTTATAGATTTATTTGAGAACTAAAAATTATCTCTAGAGAAAAGGCACATATTCTCATATTTGTTTTATATTATATTTGATTCATAACTTCCTGCCATCCTTTCTAGTTCCTAAGAATAAATATTGGATTGAGTTTCAGTTATCATTTGGTTTCTCAGATCCATGTTTGTCAAAATTTCCCCTCTTCCAGGCATGATAATAAGAACTTAGATTTTAGGAGGGCTGAGTGGACCAGATAGTCACAGAAAGCAAAAGATAGGGCCAAATTGACATACTGGTGCTATGGTTTGGATAAAATTTAAGTGTTAAGAGCATTGGCTGAACCTCCAGAGGTACTGATTTCAATTCCCATCATCCCCATGGTGGCTCATGATTATCTATAAAGGGATCTGATGCCCTCTTCTTGCATGCAGGAGTATATGTAGCAGAGCACTCATAGATGTAGTATACAGCATGCATGCTTTATGATTCCATATGGAACTTCAGATTGCTAAAGCTTGTTTCCCAGAATGGTGTGATTGGGATGTGTTGTGAACTTTAATAGGTAGACCTTCTGGAGGGACATAGGTCATTGGAAGTGTGATCTCGAGGGAGACTGGGGTGATCCAAGTCTCCAAACTCACTCCACCACCCATATTCGGTAAAAGCAGAAGCCCGGCACCCGTTTCCATGTGTTTTCAGATAATGCAGTTCAAAGGCTGCACTTACAAAACCTGCATGCTATATATCATTTTGCCTTTGAGTGTCCAAAATTGAACTAAACAAATTTTTTAGTAAAATTATTGGCCTCTGGCACTTTGTTTTAGTAATAGAATGATAACTAATATAATTGCAATAGAATTTGAGTCTATTGCAGCAGGGGATGGCTGACTTTGCTTGATTAAGGCTTTAGTTGGGATGTGTAATGAAAGACATAGCTAAGTTGCCTTCAGTTTATTTAAATTGGGAACACATTAGGATAGAAGTTCTGGAGCCAAAATTTGTAGGACAATACACACATGAGAGAAAAACCTTAGTCCAGCTATGGGATTATAATTTATATATTTACTAGTTTCCCTTGCTGAAATCCTTAGCTATCTTCCCCTCTTGGGTCTTGGACTTGGCTATTTTTGTTATAGACACCATGGGTGGTTGTGCTCAATTAAGTCTGTTCCTGGTATGGACTGAGCTCCTGTGAGCCCCAGGAGGCTTAATGAATCCTGGTACAAATGTAAAGCATATCTAACAGGGTGACTCTAGTGTCAATGGGTTCTACTTCTTATTGACTCATTCTTATGTAAAGTCTAAAATTTTATAGAATATCCATATGCAAGATAGAAATTAAAAAATAATGTTTATTGGTTAGTATGAAAAGACCTCTGTTTAGATTCTAGGATTCTGTTTAGATTTTAAAATTCCCTCAGAGGTGTTTATATTATTAACAAAACTCTTCCCCTCCCTCCTCACTCCCTCTCTTCCTCTCTCTGTACACATACCCCTCTTTCTCTCTTCTCCTTTCTTCCATCTCGCTTCCTTTCTCTCTCCTCCCTCTTGTTATATTAAAGGTTAGTTTTTTTCAAAGTCCCTCCACTGAATTTAAATCCCCACAGAGGCTCAGCTAAAGGATGATTCTTGTCAAGATTTGTGGAAAATTTCAGGGTTTTTTTCTTGTTTCCTGCATTTGCTAGACTGAGGTTCACAGAATCATACTGGACAAATTCTTACAGTTTTATGGTTCATCATCAAAATAAGGCTCATTATAGTTAAACAGCCTGTTCAACTTCATTAAATGTGAGTCCAGTCTCAAACTGGTTTCTGATTACAAGTTAGTTGCCTTGCTCTGGGATTCAGTTTCTCAGTTGCCTTTTGGCTTTCCTCTTCTGGTGGCCTTCCTCTGATGGCGACAGTGACCTCCTGCTTTCTTCTCACACAAACATATAAAAATCTGGCTTTCCTTTAAGATATGTATGTCTTCTCCATTATTATGAACTAAGTAGTCAAATTTTTTATCCAATATCTGCACTACTAAGATGCTCCCTGATGTTTAAATTTATAATCTTGGAATTCTCATTTTATTTTTATACTCATGCAAGTATGAAAATTAACAGAATGGAAAGTTTCACAAGGTAAATAAAGAGGATTTTGATATTGATTGGGTGAGCAATAAGCCCCCTAGAACTTTCCAGCCTTCATAATTACTTTGTAAAAATCCATATGCAGGTCATGTAATTATGTCATGTCTGCGAGGTTAATTAAGTGTTATATGCCTAAAGTAAGAGTCAGTCACACACACACACACACACACACACACACACACACACACACACACACACACACTCACACAGTTTCCATGGGCAGGCTGCCAAAGTCAGCAGGCTCCAGTGACACGCAAACTTCTTTCCTTTGGAAAATATGTTTCAGTCAGTCATGAAAATGTAAACCACAGAAACCACATTGCTTCTAAGGGAATGACTTTTGAGAAGCCCTATTTTGAAACAAAGCCACAATTTTTCCATCTCACAGTAAAACTCCAAATTGTTTTAATTGTAAGAAATATTGAGGACAGCTTGAGCAAAGAAAACTTAAAAGAAGATTAAAACATTATTTAATCAAAGACGTATAGAGCTGGTGTGTTAAGTGGACATGTCTTACTTCTTAGTTTGTCAGTTTCTTTGCAGAGTCCCCCAGCTCTCCACCCAGGCTACCCAGCTGAAAGTTCACTGAGAAGTTTCCTCCTACGACTTAATGAACTCCACCAAATGTCAAGCACCTTTAGAAAACACTGGAGAGCAAGCTCAAGCAAACTGATTTTAATCACTTTTGGGCATTTTTTTTTCTGACGTGAATGTGAAAGCTTTGATATATTTACATGAGTAAAGGAGAAGTTAGAGAGCAGAGAATTGGGAAACATGAATCCATCTGGCTAATTCATATTTTGGAAGGTTAAACTAATTTTAAACAATTTTCCATATTCTATTTCAATAATAAATCATGAAGCATTTCCTTTTTTAAAGCATAAATAAAGTCTTTATTGTTCAGTTCGTTTGAATGACAGATTGCCATAAGCTCAATTAATTGTTTCACACATTTAAGACCCCAGGATGACAGAAAATGCTACGCTTATTGGCAATGGGCAACAGGAAGGGACTGGGAAGGACCTGAAGGCTTCTGAAATTTAAGAAAGCCATCGGGACCGAAACCAACGTCCTAGAAGCCAGTCCAGGATGGAAAAGGGATCATCCAAAGCTGAAGATCTCTGAGAGTCTGGATCACTTCTGGAACTCTCATGGGCTTCTTGATGGGTCACTGTGGTCTCTCTCCGGCTCTCACTGTCAACCATAGTGCAATGTCCCTCCACTGTTCCATTTGGCTTATTGATCTTGGCCACAGAGATGTTTTTGAAATATGATTTGGGCTGGGGTTGAAGAAGTGGACCCAGACCTTCCTGGGAAACCTGGGAGTCAAGATCCTTGTCCTCTCTGGCTCTAGAATGGGGACTCACAGGCCATGTATCATTCAACCTATGAAAAAGTTCCTGGGTCCCCCAATCTGGAGCTGGTTTGGAGGATTCAGGTTTTGCATGACTCTTCAAGACCCCCATCAAAGATCCTAGGCTGGTGACTATCTGGGTACTTAAGCATTGAGTCTCGAAGTGTCTGCCCCTCCCGCAATCTCACACCAGGTGTTTCTGACTCAGGACCTGGAAGATCAGGAGAGTGGGAAGGCAAGGTCCAGGCCCCCATCTCGCTGAAGATGCTATTAAAATCTTGAAGTAGATCATCAAAGCCAAAGTTGCCATGGAATCACATTCCTCCTCTGGAGCTGAAGCTGAAACCGAATTCCTCTGTAGGCTGAGAACTATCAAACCCCTAGCTCTCTCAACCTCATCCACCTCTGTCTTCCTCCTCTTCGTTGTCGTCATCATCATCATCATCATCATCATCATCATCTCAAGTCATCCCTCCAAAAAAGGATCTCTGTGGCTCCGAGGTCCAGGGAAGCCGAAAAAGCCTCGGAAAAGATCAAAGACGCTCATTCCCATAGGGGCACTGGAAACGTTGAAACTCTGCTGTCCATGGACAACATGAGACCACCAGTTTATTCTACTCTATCTGATTTAGCCAGGGCTTAGCGTTCGCTGCCGGGAAAGCAAGCTTACAATGCGGGACTGTTGTAAAAGCTGTAACTCAGAGGAGGAAGAGGCAGAGTTGACGGCGCTCCTCAGAATCGAAGCTTCTAACCTTTCAGTTTTGAGTCGGGGTGGACGTGCGAAATTCCCACCGTTCAAGGATCACTTCCCTTCTAGATGATTCTTCATCCTGCTGATCTGCCAGACCCCAAGAGGTTTTTCTGTTTCTCTCTGGAGGGTCTCAAGTAGCCGATAGAGGGAGTAGAAGCATTTCCTTTTTATAGTATAAGGTAAATATTGAATAATTAAATTTTATTTAAAACCTAGGTCTATTTTTAACTTCTAAAGCTAACATATGTGAAAAATCTACAGGTTTATCCAGGCATGTGAAATTATAGTAACTGGAAGACAAATTTCTGCTTTAAAATTATGAAAGTAAATGTAATTTTAAGTATATGTATCTGTAACTGGTTGGTCACAATAAAGTTTAAAACAAACTAATTAGATCAATAACAGATCCATTTGACAACACGTGTTTAATATTGAATAGAAATTTTCTATAAAGGGAAAAAGAGAATTCAAAATTCTAGATGTAAAACATTTGCTTAATTCTAAGATCTTGTGTTCACAGATAAGTACTAGGGGAAGCTAGAATGTTAAGTGTACAGGATTGTTTCTTTAAAGGGAGGTTTTTTTCTGCCCAGAAGGCTGGGAGCAGATTTGGTTAATAGCCTGGTGATCATTGCTGTATGTGGCTGAGACCATGCTAGATCCTCCATCAGACATTTATCATTAGCTTGTTCTTTTCAGGTATCTATAGAACCTATCATGGAAAATTTATCACTTGTGGTTTACAATGAGCTGCCATGTAGTCATGTACTAAGCATCCTATTACACAAAGGATTGAATTAATTATCACTAGGAAAGTTTTTCACCAAATTGTACCATGCTTAAAAATGGGGCCCATAATTTGGTACATACAAGAACACACCTCAATGACAAAGACAGGCACTACCTCAAAGTAAAAGGATGGAAAACAATTTTTCAAGCAAACTATCTCAAGAAACAAGCTGGAGTAGCCATTCTAATATTGAATAAAATCAACTTTCAACCAAAAGTTATCAAAAAAAGATAAGGAAGGACACTTCATATTCATCAAAGAAAAATCCACCAAGATGAACACTCAATATTAAATATCTGTGCTCCAAATGCAAGGGTACCTACATTCATAAAAGAAACCTTACTAAAGCTCAAAGCACACATTGCACCTTGCACAATAATAGTGGGAGATTTCAACACCCCACTCTCATCAATGGACAGATCATGGAAACAGAAATTAAACAGAGACATAGAGAAACTAACAGAAGTTATGAACCAAAAGGATTTAACAAATATTTATAGAATATTCTATCTAAAACAAAAGAATATACCTTCTTCTCAGCAACTCACGGTACCCTCTCCAAAATTGATCATATAATCAGTCACAAAATAGGCCTCAACAAATGCAAGAAGACTGAAATAATCCCATGGATCCTATCAGTTCACCGAAGACTAAACCTGGTCTTAAATAACAACAAAATGACACAAAGCCCACATAAACATGGAAGTTGAACAACACTCTACTCAACGATAAATTTGTCAAGGAAGAAATAAAGAAAGGAATTAAAGATGTTTTAGAATTTAATGAAAATGAAGGCAGAGCATAGCCAAACTTATGCGACACAATGAAAGCAGTGCTAAGAGGAAAACTCATAGCTCTGAGTGCCTCCAAAAAGAAACTGGAGAAAGCATATGTCAGCAGCTCGACAGCACACCTAAAAGTTATAGAACAAAAAGAAGCAAATACACCCAAGAGGAGTAGACAGCAGGAAATAATCAAATTTAGGGTTGAAATCAACCAAGTAGAAAGAAAAAGAACTATACAAAGAATCAAGAAAACCAGAAGCTGGTTCTTTGAGAAAATCAACACAATAGATAAACCCTTAGCCAGACTAACTAGAGGGCACAGAGAGTATATCCAAATTAACAGAATCAGAAAGGAGAAGGGAAACATAACAGAATATGAGGAAATTAAAAAATCATTAGATCCTACTACAAAAGCCTATATTCAACGTAACTGGAAAATCTGGATGAAATGGACAATATTCTAGACAGATAGCAGGTACCAAAGTTAAATCAGGATCAGATAAACCATCTAAACAGTCTCATAACTCCTAAAGAAATAGAATCATTTATTAAAAGTCTTCCAACCCCCCCTCAAAAAAAGAAAAGATAAAAGAAACAGAAAAAAGTACAGGACCAGATGGATTTAGTTTAGTATTCTATCAGACATCCATAGAAGACCCAGTAACAATACTGTCCAAAGTATTCCACAGAATAGAAGCAGAAGAAGCATTACCCAATTCCTTCTATGAAGCCACAATTATGTTTATACCTAAATCCCTCAAACCTCAACGTAGAAAGAGAACTTCAGACCAATTTCCCTTATGAATATCAGAGTAAAAATACTCAATAAAATTCTCACAAATTGAACCCAAGAACACATCAAAACGATCATTCATCATGGTCAAGTAGGCTTCATCCCAGGAATTCAGGGATAGTTCAATTATGTAGAAATCCATCAACATAATCCACTATGTAAGCAAGCTCAAAGAAAAAAGCCACATGGACATCTCATTAGATGCTGAGAAAGCACTTGACAAAATTCAACACGCCTTCATGTTCAAAGTTTTGGAAAGATCAGGAATTCAAGGCCCATACCTACACATAGTAAAAGAAATATACAGCAAGCCAGTGGCCAACATCAAGCCAAATAGAGAAACTCAAAGCAATCTCACTAAAATCCGGGACTAGACAAGGCTGCCCACTCTCTCTCTACTTATTCAATATAGTACTCGAAGTCTGAGCCAGAAATATCAGAAAACAAAAGGAGGAAAAAGGGATACAAATTGGAAAGAAGCAGTCAAATTATCACTAATTGCAGATGATATGATAGTATACTTAAGTGACCATAAAAGCTCCACCAGAGAACTACTAAGCCTTTTAAACAACTTCAGGAGAATGGCTGGATATAACATTAACTCAAACAAATCAGGAGCCTACTCAAAAGATAAACAGGCTGAGAAAGAAATTAGGGAAACAACACCCTTCAAAATAGTCACAAACAACATAAAATACCCCAGTGTGACTCTAACCAAGCAAGTGAAAGATCTGTATGACAAGATCTTCAAGATTCTGAAATAAGAAATCAAAGAAGATATCAGAAGATGGAAAGACCTCCCGTGCTCATGGATTGGAAGGATTAATATAGTAAAAATGTCCACTTTTCCAAAAGCAATCTACAGATTCTATGTAATACCTATCAAAATTCTAACACAAATTTTCATAGAGTTTGAAAGAGTAATTTGCAAATTAATGCGAAAATTATCCTCAACAATGACAGAACTTCTGGGAGAATCACCAGTTCTGACCTCACACAGTATTACAGAGCAATAGTGACAAAACATGTATGGTATTGGTACAGAGGCAGGGGGGTCGATCAATGGAATAGAATTGAAGACCCAGAAATGAACCCACATTCCTATGGTCACTTGATCTTTGACAAAGGTGCTCAAACCATCCAATGGGAAAAGATAGCATTTTCAACAAATGATGCTGGTTCAACTGGAGGTCAGCATGTAGAAGAGTGCAAATCAACCTATTCTTATCATCCTGAACAAAGCTTAAGTCCAAGTGGATCAAGGACCTCCACATAAAACCAGGTACACTCAAACTAATAGAAGAAAAAGTGGGGAAGAGCCTCGAACACATGGGCACTGGGGAAAATTTCTTGAACAAAACACCAATGGCTCATACTCTAAGATCAAGAATCGACAAATGGGATCTCATAAAACTGCAAAGCTTCTGTAAGGCAAACAACACTTTCATTAGGACAAAATGGCAACCAACAGATTGGGAAATGATCTTTACCAATCCTTTATCATATAGAGGACTAATATCCAATATATACAAAGAATACAAAGTTAAACTCTAAAGAGCCAAATAACCCTATTAAAAAATGGGATACAGAGCTAAACAATAATTATCAACTGAGGAATATCGAACAGCTGAGAAGTACCTAAAAGAATATTCAACATCCTTAGTCATCAGGGAAGTGCAAATCAAAATAACCCTGAGATTCCACCTCACACCTGTCAGAATGGCTAAGATCAAAAACACAGGTGAAAATGGATGCAGGCGAGGATGTGGAGAAAGAGGAACACTCCTCCATTGTTGGTGGGATTGCAAGCTGGTACAACCATTCTGGAAATCAGTCTGGAGGTTCCTTAGAAAATTGGACATTGTACTATTTGAGGACACAGCTATACCACTCCTGTGCATATACTCAAAAGTTGCTCCAACATACAACAAAGAGAAATGTTTCACTATGTTCCTAGCAGCCTTATTTATAATAGCCAAAAACTGGAAAGAATCCAGATGCCCTTCAACAGAGGAATGGATACAGAAACTGTGATACATCTACACAATGGAGTACTACTCAGTTATCAAAAACTGTGACTTCATGAAATTCATAGGCTAATGGATAGAACTATAAAATATCATCCTGAGTGAGGTATCCCAATCACAAAAAATACATGGTATGCACTCACTGATAAATGGATATTAGCCCAAAAGCTCAAATTACCCAAGATACCATCCACAGACAACATGAAGCTCAAAAATAAGGAAGACCAAAGTGTGGTTGCTTCAGTTCTTCTTAAAATTGGGAGCAAAAATATTGATAGGAGGAGATATGGAGACACCATTTGGATCAGAGTCCTTAGGAATGATCATTCTGAGACTGCCCCACCAGGGGATCCAACCCATATACATATTCAGCTACAATATTTAGCCATAACTACATGTCAACAGGAGCCTGATATACCTGTCTCCTGAGAGGCTAAGCAAACCATTGAACTGAGAATGGGGTCCCAATTGGAGGAGTTATATAAAGGATTGAAGGAGTCGTAGGGGCTTGCAACCTCATAAGAACAAGAATACCAACCAACCAGAGTTCCTAGGGACTCAACCATTATCTAAAGAGTACACATGGACAGACCCATGACTCCAGCTGCATATGATAGCAGAGGATGGTATTGTTAGGCACCAACGGAAGAAGAAGCCTTGGGTCCTATCACGGCTGGACCCCCAGTATAGGGAAATGTCAGGGCAGGGAGGTGTGATGGGGTAGGGGTTTGGGTGGGGGTGCATCCTCAAAGAAGAAGAGGAAGGGGTTATGAGGTAGGGAGTTTATGGATTGGAAACCTGGAAATGGGATAACATTTGAAATGTAAATTCAAAAATTCAGTATAAAGAAAATAAATAAAAAAGAGAGAATCAAAGAGGGGACCCTGATTTCCCCTCATTACTATTTAATTATGCATTTATAAATTATATGTAATACTATTTTCTGAGTCATATTGTACAAGTATTATAAAATGTTTTATGTTGTGCTAGTCCTACTCATTCTTTTTACCATTCTTTTTACTTGCTTTACTTATGATAAATGGAGGTATAATCCATGAAAATAAAAGCTTAAAATTAACTTCTTGGAGACATTGCCTTGGTGGTTAAACCAACACTGAGTTGTGTTGACATGAACTACTTTAGAGGCTGCCTTGTACCTTTTTTGTTGGCCGTGGTAGTTTCAAAAAACTCTAGATAAAATAAAATAGATTTTATTAAAATAAGATAGATTAAAATAAAAAGGTAAAGGTCTTGAGAGGAAGGACACTATGAGTCAAGGAACCTTCAGAGATGCCTTTGAGTTTGCTTTCCCTTGTTCCTATGCCTCTGACCAGGTAACTTACATTCAAGAGTTGTTTGGTTTTTCCAGTGAGGCCCCATTGGACACAATATATTTTCATTTCCAAGTGGTTAGCAATTGGAGAGAGCTGGGTTAGGGATGGGAATGTGTCCACTTCTTTCAGCTTCAGGACTCCACATGTGCAACCTGTGCAGGATGAGTGGATGTTGCCTCAGTCTCTGTGATGTGAATGAACTTTGATCATGTTGATTTAGAGGGCTTTGTTTTAATGGTGTCCTTCATCACCTCTGGCTCTGTCTGCCTTCTCTTCCATGGAGCTCCATGAACCCTGAGCAGAGGAGGTGGATGGAGACAACTTGTTCAGGACTGAGAGCTCCAACGTTTCTTACTCTGTGCAAAATGTCTCCATGTGGGTCTCTTACGTTTTTCCATCTGCTGAAGGACGAGGCTGCTCTGATGATGGCTGAGCAAGGCACAGATCTTTGAATATAGGAGAATGTCATTAGGAGTCATTTTATTGCTACTTTTTTGTTTTATATATCTTAGATCCCCAGGTGGGGCAGGCTCCAAATGGCCATTCCTTCAATCTCTGCTCCAAACATTGTCTCCATATCTTCTCTTATGAATATTTTTATTCTTCCTCTTAAGAAGGACTGTAGAATCTGTACTTTGGTTGTACTTCTTGAGCTTCATGTGGTCTTTGGATTGTATCTTGGGTAATTCGAGCTTTTGGGCTAATACCCACTTATCAGTGAGTGCATACCATGTGTGTATGTGTGTGTGTGTGTGTGTGTGTGTGTGTGTGGTTTTTTTTTCTTTTTTGTGATTGGGTTACCTCACTCAGGATGATATTTTATAGTTCCATCGATTTGTCAATGAATTTCATGAAGTCATTGTTTTTGATAGCTGAGTAGTATTCCATTATATAGATGTAACATTCTGTTGTTATGTCTTCCATTTCATTTCTGATTTTGGTAATTTGAATATACTTTCTGTGCACTCTGGTTAGTATGGCTAAGGGTTTATCTATCTTGTTGATTTTCTCAAAGAAACAACTCCTGGTTTTGTTGATTCTTTGTGTAGTACTTTTTGTTTCTACTTGGTTGATTTCAACCTTGAGTTTGATTATTTCCTGCCTTCTACTCCTCTTGGGTGTATTTGCTTCTTTTTTTCTTGAGCTTTTAGGTATGCTGTCAAGCTGCTAATGTATGCTCTCTCCTGTTTCCTTTTGGAGACACTCAGTGCTATGAGTTTCCCTCTTAGCAGTGCTTTCATTGTGTCCCATAAGTTTGGGAATGTTGTGCTTTCATTTTCATTCAATTCTAAAAACTCTTTAATTTCTTTCTTTATTTCTTCCTTGATCAAGTCATCATTGAGTAGAGCATTGTTCAACTTCCATGTGTATGTGGGCTTTTTGTCATTATTGTTGTTATTGAAGACCAGTCTTAGTCTGTGGTGATCTGATAGGATGCATAGGATTATTTCTATATTCCTGTATCTGTTGAGGCCTGTTTTGTGACTGGTTATATGACCAGTTTTGGAGAAGGTACCATGAGGTGCTGAGAAGAAGGTACAGTCTTTTGTTTTAGGATGAAATGTTCTATAAATGTCTATTAAGTCTATTTGGTTCATAACTTCTGTTAGTTTTTCTATGTCTCTGTTTCCATGATCTGTCCATTGATGAGATTGGGGTGTTGAAATCTCCTACTATTATTGTGTGAGGTGCAATATGTTCTTTGAGCTTTAGTAAGGTTTCTTTTATGAATGTAGGTGCCCTTGCATTTGGAGCATAAATATTCAGGATTGAGAGTTCATCTTGGTGTATTTTTCTTTGATGAATATGAAGTGTACTTCTGTATCTTCTTTAATAACTTTTGGATGAAAGCTGATTTTATTTTATATTAAAATGGCTACTCTGGCTTGTTTCTTGGGACCATTTGCTTGGAAACTGTTTTCCATCCTTTTACTCTGATATAGTGTCTGTCCTTGTCACTGACATGTGTTTCCTATATGCAGCATAATGCTGGGTCCTCCTCCCATATCCAGTCTGTTGGTCTAGGTCTTTTTATTGGGGAATTGGATCTATTTTTTTCTGGTTTTGTGTTTTTATTGGGGTTTATCATGGGCAGGAGGAGCTGCCACTGTAAGGCTCCCCTCCCACCAAGCAGGTCCATTCTAATCCTCCTCCCATGCCTTCTGGGACTTTTTCTTTTAATTTGTGCTGCTCTTTGTGCAGCTAGCAGCAGCCTCAGTCTCCTCAGAAAATTTCATTTTCTTCTTAGGGGTGGAATTTAATCTACTGATGTTAAGAAATATTAAGGAACAGTAATTGTTGTTTCCTATTATTTTTGTCGTTAAAGGTGGAATTATGTTTTTCTTGCTCTCTTCTTTTGGATGTGTTGCAAGAACATTACTTTCTTGCTTTTTCTTTGGTATGGTTTCCCTCCTTGTCTTGGAGTTTTCTGTTATTTGTCGGACTGGATTTTTGGAAAGATATTGTGTAAATTTGGTTTTGTCGTGAAATATTTTGGTTTGTCCATCTATGTTAATTGAGAGTTTTGCTGGACATAGTAGCCTGTGCTGACATTTATGTTCTCATAGGATCTGTATGACTTCTTCCCAGGATCTTCTGGCTTATAAAGTTTTCTAGAGAACTGGTATAATTCTGATAGGTCTGCATTTATATGTTACTTGACCTTTTCCCCTTACTGCTTTTAATATTCTTTTTTGGTTTGTGCGTTTGGTGTTTTGACTATTATGTGATAGGAGGTATTTCTTTTCTGTTCCAATCTACTGGAGTTCTGTATGTTTATGGGCATCTCTTTCTTCAGGTTAGGGAAGTTTTCTTCTACAATTTTGTTGAAGATATTTAGTGGTCCTTTAAGGTGGGAGTCTTCACTCTCTTCTATATGTATTATCCTTAGGTTTGATCTTCTCATTGTGTCCTGGATTTCCTGGATGTTTTGGTTTAGGAGCTTTTTGCATTTTAAATTTTCCTTGATGGTTGTGTCAATGTTTTCTATGGTATCTTCTGTTCCTGAGTTCTCTCTTCTATCTCTTGTATTCTGTTGGTGATGCTTGTATCTATGACTCCTGATCTCTTTCCTAGGTTTTCTGTCTTCAGGATTGTTTCCCTGTGTGATTTCTTTATTATTTGTATTTCTATTTTTAAATTCTGGATGGTTTTGTTCAATTCCTTCACCTGTTTGGTTGTGTTTTCCTATAATTCTTTAAGGAATTTTTGTGTTTTCTCTTTAAGGGCTTCTACTTGTTTGCCTGTGTTGTCCTGTATTTCTTTAAGGGAGTTATTTATGTCCTTCTTAAAGTCCTCTATCACCATCATGAGATGTGATTTTTAAATCCAAATCTTGCTTTTCCGGGGTGTTTGTATATCCATTATTTGCTTTGGTGGGAGAACTGGGCTCTGCTGATGCCAAGTAATCTTGGTTTCTGTTGCTTAGGTTCCTGAGCTTGCCTCTTGCCATCAAGAGGTGTTAGCTGGTCTTGCTGTCTCTGACAGTGCCTTGACCCTCCAGTAAGTCTGTGTGTCAGCACTCCTGTAGACCTGGTTTCTTACAACCTTATCTGGGTACAGAGTGCTGTGGGACCAGTTCATCTCTGGGTGCAGTGGGTTTGTGTGTCCTGAGGCATCCAGGCAGGTCTCTGGGAGCATAAGAGTTGGTCTTACTTCTCCTCTCAGGTAGGTGAACACTCCTCGTGACTGGCTTTCCTATACTTATTCTTTTTTTTTTTTGGTTCTTTTTTTTTTCGGAGCTGGGGGACCGAACCCAGGGGCCTTGCGCTTCCAGGCAAGTGCTCTACCACTGAGCTAAATCCCCCAACCCTCCTATACTTATTCTTAAACTGCAACAATATTATTGGAGATTTTTAAAATTTTGTTTTGTTATTTGAACAGAAACTCTGGAGTCATTCCTTGAGTACCATCATGATAGCTCAACAACAGTAACATAATCCTATGTTAAATCAATAATTTTATCTTTTAAAGATGTGAGGTGGATCACTAGGAATTCTTAATAATTTTACAGTTAATTTTAATGTCAAGACACAACATTAACACTTATATGGTTATCAAAATATTTGCCATAGTGTGTAAGTTGTGAACAGAAGGAAAATAAATGTGTTTAAATGTATCTTTTTGTATATAAAGTAGATATAAATCTGTCTATTTTTGTATATGCTGCTTAGGTTCATGTAAAAGCTATCAATTCTAGCTATAAAGACTTTTTTTATTCTTGGAGGATACAGAATTGCCTGTTATAATTGATATGCCATAAATTACTAAGAAGTAGATGATTCTTTTAAACAATGTTTATATGCAAAATACTCACAACAGTAGGCCTCCAAAAGCTATGGAGGTATTAGAACTTTTGACTAAATAATTTAGGAAGTCACTTGCATTCTTTTGCATTTTTTGTAGTCAGTTTGTCAGTATAGACATGCTGTATTTTCCAGGATTATGCACTTCAATTATATTTTGTGAACAGTGTGAGTTTTTAAATTAGTACGCCAGTTATTAGTTTTCTAGATTTTGAATAAAAGACAAAAAACCAATCCTCAGTGCTCCTTAGACTCACAGGCCATCCTGGCTTGTGGATAACCTTCCTAATATCCCCTAAAATATTACATATTTTCCCTCATCACAGAAGCAGTCAAGGAACAAAAGCACTCTCTACTAAAAAATATGCCATGTGTTTCCTTTGAGTAATGGAAAGAGAAGCCAGGCACAGCCCTGCACAGTCCTGATTTGGGTTCTAAAATGATGAAATGAATGAGGATAAAGGGGCTTCTGACACATCTCTCAGTCATGGGCACTGACCTGTCAAACATCTGTCAAAGTCACGCTGAAATAAATCCAGGGATTTTATATCTTTGAGGTACTAGAGAACTTCTCTTTCAGTTGGACTTAAAGAAATAAATTAATGCTTGTCAGTGTGAGTTTTCAACAGACACAACTCCAGTTTAAACATTCACCCTGGAAGGCAGATGGAGACCCTGAGTTCTAAGTTCAGAAAGGAGTATTCATTGGATCTGAGAGCCAATGGGATGGAAAAAATGATAAAAGATCTCCAGGCGACATCAACCAATTGTCCTGCTCTTTGAAACTCTTTCACACTGCATGATCTAGAGGCTCGTCCACAGCTGGGTCTCATGCTGCTGCTGGCTTTTGCACCCTTCTTCTCTTATACCTCTACAGCACTTGCTAACCTATTCTTAAAAGCTTCTGTCCCTGTTTCTGTTTTCTGGTACTCAGAAAACAGTTCTATACACATTTTGTATTGTCTATAATATCTATGAAAAGTTCTAACTCTGAATAAGGAAGGCAACTGAATGGAGTCATCATTGGGAAACAAAATATTTTATATTAGACAAGCAGTGTCTCACATGGAGTCTGTGCTGGTTTTTATGAACTTGATATATAAATAGATAGAGCTGGGAAGTGGGAATCTTAATTGAGAAAATGACTCCATAAGATTGACCTATAGGCAATCCTGTGGCATTTTTTTTATTAATGATTAATGCAGGATGACCCAGCCCACTGTATGTGCTTTCACCAAAGAACAGGTTGTTCTGGGTTATATAAGAAAGCAGGCTAAGAAATCAAGGGGAGAAAGCCAGTAAGCAGGGTTCCTCTATCACTCCTCCTTTCATGTTCCTGCCTTGAGTTTATACCCTGATACCTTTTGCTGATGGGCTATGATGAGAAATTGTAAGGTGAATTAAACCCTTTCTTCCTCAATTGCTTTTGTTCATCATATTTTATCACATCAATAAAAATCCTAAGACCAAGTCCTTCTCCACAGATGAACCTCAAGACTGGTTAGCCTAGTCAACAGATTCTTGCTCAATTGGAGGTTTGACATTTCTTGAGGAACTAGATAATTCATAACTTAATGTAAAAGAAAATTTATAAATCACCTGACTAGAACTCAGCTTGTATTTAGAATTTTTTAGTGGAAGTTTATAAATTATAAAGTATTATCAAGGCTGATAATTCTTGATTCTTCTTATAAAGAAAATTCTGATACATGTAAGAAGCTAAGAATTATATAACTTTGTTTCCACAAAATAAAACTAACAAAAAATTTATTGATAAAGTCTTGCCAGGAAGGCAAAGAAGAATTCAATTTTTTTTAAACAGGGTAATATGAATCAGCCTGTTGAGAAAAGAGTAATTAAAACTATCCCCTGTGTTGCTCTCTCCATTTTAGTTTACTCTGGACAGTCCTTTAGGGTAAAGTTTGGCTACTCATCATCTACCATGACTGCAGACCTCTGATCCCTCTGTATCCCCCAGAAGCTGCCTTGGCATCAGGCTGATGATTAATCCACGAAAACTAAAGAGCCCCCCCCCAATTCTGTCATTCAAGCTTCTACATCTGTTTTATGAGTCAACTGCTCTCTGCTGTTGCTGTACTCTGGAAAAATACCTTCTGTGTAGCTTGAGTGGGACCCTAGTACCATTGCCACATTCATGATTGTCCTTATCTGTTGATATTTCACTCTCTGTACTATTGGCAGTCAATAAGGCTAGAGCATTTCTTACAGATACTCTGATCATTTTCATTTACATATCCCCATTAGAAGTATAGACTTCATGGTAAAAACACAGAAACTGTTTAAGACTGAGCATACAAGATTCAATAGCTTTTGGTAGATTTTTATGGGCAGTTACCTTTCCCAGTTAATGGAGTATGTATTCATACCTTCTTCCAACAAAGAATGAAGAAGGACTGCTAGAAGTATCTTGCTTGCATTACTCATGACTGGCTTGTCTTGCCCATCTTAATTATTATTTACTTTATTTCTTGGAAATATTTTTAAAGATTTATTTATTTATATGTAAATACACTGTAGCTGTCTTCAGATATACCAGAAGAGGGCATCAGATCTCATTACAGAGGGTTGGGAGCCACCAAGAGTGCTTGCTGGGATATGAAGCCAGGACCTTTGAAAGAGCAGTCAGTCCTCTTAACCACTGAGACATCTCTCCAGACCTCTTGGAAACTCTTTACCCACAGGTTGGATCTTGACCTCTTCCTCACCATGCTCCACATGGCCACCCTTTTAAGAAACAGCTTTCATCCAACATTAGAGGGCAAGTAATTTATTTGATAAGTGACCCTGGAGAACACATGTTTAATTTTATCAGGAAGTTATAGAAGCCAGAATAGATCCTATGTTGGAGAATTGCACTACGGTACAGGACAATTTTGCCATCTTTTCTCAGACATCAGTATAGAGACCTCCATATAAAAAGATTGAAATCTTGTCCTTACCTTCTATTTCCCAGAGGCCCTGGTAGTTGCAGGAAGTAATTGGGCACTAACAGGCAGATTTTTGACAACTGGAAGTCAGGCTAGTCTATTCTTGATGAGCGATATGGACAGAGCACTGAAGAGAAAAATCTCAGTTTTCTCTTCCTTCCCACCCTCATGCACTGCATCTCTAGAGAGTCTTGCTTTATTAACTAGCTTGGACTGGACTTCCTTTATGTGCTCTCAGACCTGGTATCCTGAAATCATTAGTTTCTTAGGAAGATCTTCCTAAGATCAGCCATTTGAGAGCTTGGTTGTATTTGTTTAGTACATTGGCAGACTGTATCTGTTAACCTTCAAGTCCAGGTCTGCTCAGCTCAGTATAGCAAAATTGTCCTCTTTGGGCAGGTGTGTGTGTGTGTGTGTGTGTGTGTGTGTGTGTGTGTGTGTGTGTGTGTGTGTGTGCAGATGTGTAGGTCCCTCTAAAACCAGAAGAGATAATCAAGTACCTTGGAGCTGGAATTACAGATGCGTGTGAACTGCCTGCTTTTAGAGTAGAGCCTGTATCCTTTGGAAAAGCAAGCCCTTTGAAGGCTGAGCCATTTCTCCTGTTCCTATTTTAGCATAATTATTACTCAAAGATAGCCCTCAAAGTCTTAGTATAAGACTTTAATCTCCAGAAGGTAAGAATAGTCATGACCCCTTTATTTTAGCTTTTGTAGCCTTAAGATACTTACTGTATTTTTGTTAATTCATTAGCCAAGAAACAAACATTATTAGACAACCCACTTATTAAACAAAGCAGTGTCTACAGAAGAAAAGACAGATGTTAGAGAAGTGTGATGATCAGCTTTATTTGCAATTTTCAAATTACCCTGGTGACAAATTTCTAAGCAGTAGCAACTTCCAATAAATAGTCTAGATATGAGATCTAAGGGGGAAAAACAAACAAACAAACAAACAAGAACAAGAACAAAAAAACCCCCAAGGAATAGTTGCCTGCCTTTAGATCTTTTTGCATCTGCTAATGTCAGCTTTTGTTATCTAATGTTGACTCAATATGTCCAAAACTTCAGAGAACTTGAATCACTAGATCAGAACTGATGAAGCATTCAGCATCTTGGACTAAGCAGCAGCTGGATTCTCTGCCTCTTCCAGGTATCTATGTATCTATGCATCTATCTATCTATCTATCTATCTATCTATCTATCTATCTATCTATCTATCTATCATCTATCTACTACCCACCTACACACACACACACACACACACACACACACACACACACACACACACCATCTATATGCCTGTCTGTCTAATTTTCTACTAGCTCTGATCTTCTAGAAAGGCCTGTCTACTAGAGAAGGAAGGGTTCTGTTCTTGCCTTTGATGAGTTTACCTTCTAAATGAAAACAGGAAGGCCTGCTCCCTGAGCTGACTCAGGCCCACAGCGCTTTGTACCCAGATCCCATGGGGGAGAGAGCTGGACTTTCAGAAGTGCAGACAATCCTGAGAGCACAGGGGAGACCACCACTTCTGCTCACATTCCTGGCCAAGAGGAATCTACCTAGAGCATTCCAAACACAGGAACATAGGAACAGTCACAGACAGGATACTTCCAGTCTCTGCCTGTGCTCAGAACTGAAAGTCAGTCTCCAGTAGTGCTTACACACCTGAGAGCAGAGGTAAGATGATCACTTCTGTTCCAAGGGACCCATCTGGAACCATCAACACAGGAAACCAAGAGTAGTCTGGGACAGGATCAGCTGGTTTCCACCTGCACCCAGAGCTGACCCTGTGACAAATATTTCTGTACCCAGATCCTTCTGTGAAAAAGCCGGTCTCCAGGATTGCTGACACACAGGCTTACAGGGCATCAAGCCACTGTCAGAGACAGCAAGACCAGACAACAACAGAGATAATGAGATGTCGAGAGACAAGTGCAGGAACCTAAGTAACAGAGAAACCAAGACAACTTGGCAACATCAGAGCCCAGTTCTCCCACCAAAGTAAATACTGGATGTCCAAACATACCAGAAAAAGCAAGATTTGGATTCAAAATGACATCTCATGATGATGAAAGAGGACTTTAAGAAGGACATAAATAACTCCCTTAAAGAAATACAGGACAACACACATAAAAAAGTTGAAGGGGCTTAAAAAATTATATGAAAACACAACCAAACAGGTGAAGGAATTGAACAAAACAATCCAGGATCTAAATGGAAATAGAAACAATAAAGAAATCACAAAGGGAAACAATCCTGGAGATAGAAAACCCAGGAGAGAGAGATCAGTAGTAATAGATGCAAGCATAACCAACAGAATCAAGAGATGAAAGAAAGAATCTCAGGGCAGAAGATACCATAGAAAACATTGACACAGCCATCAAAGAGAATGCAAAATGCAAAAAACTCCTCAAACAAAACATCTAGGAAATCCAAGACACAGTGAGAAGATCAAACCTAAGGATAATAGTATAGAAAAGAGAGAAGATTCCCAATTAACAGTTCCAGTAAATATCTTCAACAAAATTATAAAAGAAAACTTCCCTAACCTGAAGAAAGAGATGCCCATAAACAATAAGAAGCCTACAGAGCTCCAAATAGATTGGACCAGAAAATAAATTCCTCCTGTCACATAGTAGTCAAAATACTAAATGCACAAAGCAAAGAATATTTAAAGCAGTAAGGGAAAAAGGTCAAGTAACATATAAAGGCAGACTTTATATAAGAATTACACCAGACTTCTCACCAGAGACTATGAAAGCCACAAGATCCTGGGCAGATGTCATACAGAGCCTAACTATATCCAGCAAAACTCTTACTTCACATGGATGGAGAAATCAAGATATTCCATGATAAAATCAAATTTACACAGTATCTCTTGATAAATCCAGCCCTATAAAGGATAATAGATAGAAAACTCCAACACAAGGATGGAAACTATACCCTGGAAAAAGCAAGAAAGTAATCTTCTTGTAGTGAACCCAGAAGAAGAGAACCACACAAACACAATTCCCCCCTAACAACAAAAATAACAGGAAACAATTATCATTAGTCCCTAATGTCTCTCAAATTCAATGGACTCCATTCCCCACCCCGACCCCCAAAAAAAGCCATGGACCAACAGACTGGATACATAAAGAGGACCCAGCATTATGCTGCATACAGGAAGCACACGTCAGTGACACAGACAGATACTACCTCAGAGTAAAAGGGTGGAAAACAATTTTCCAAGCAAATAGTCCCCAGAAATAATTTGGAGTAGCCATTCTAATATTGAATAAAATTGACTTTCAACCAAAAGTTATTAAAAAAAGATAAGGAAGGACACTTCAGATTCATCAAAGGAAAAATCCACCAAGATGAACTCTCAATACTAAATATCTACCTACATTCATAAAAGAAACCTTACTAAAGCTCAAAGCACACATTGCACCTCACACAATAATAATGGGACACTTCAACATACCACTCTCATCAGTGGACAGATTATGGAAACAGAAACTAAACAGAGACACAGAGAGGCTAACAGAATTGATGGACTGAGTGGATTGAGCAGATATCTGTAGAACATTTCATCCTAAACAAAAGAATAAACCTTCTTCTCAGCAACTCATGGGACCTTCTTAAAAATCAATTATATAACAGGTCACAAAATAGGTCTGAACAGATACAAGAGTATTGACATAATCCCATGCATTCTATCAGATCACCATGGACTAAGGCTGGTCTTCAATAACAACAAAAAAAGACAGATATCCCATATGCATATTGAAGGTGTACAATGCTTTTCTCAATGATAATTTGGTCAAGGGAGAAATAAAGAAAGAAATTAAAGACTTTGTAGAATTTAATGAAAATGAAGGCACAACATTCCCAAGCTTATGGGACACAATGAAAGCACTGCTAAGAGGAAAACTCACACCTCTGAGTGCCTCCAAGGAGAAACTGGAGAGAGCATACATTAGCAGAACACCTAAAAGCACTAGAATTAAAGGAGCAAATGCACCCAAGAGGAGCAGAAGGCTGTAAATAATACAACTCAGGGCAGAAATCAACAAAGTAGAAACAAACAGAACATAGAATCAACAACCAGGTACAGGTTATTTGAGAATATCAACAAGATAGATAAACCCTTAGCCAGACTAACCATAGAGTACACAGAGAGTATTCAAATTAAGAAAATCAGAGATGAAAAGGGAGACATAACAACAGAAACTGAGAAAGTTAAAAAAAATCATCAGATCCTACTATAGAAGCCTATACTCAACAAAATTTGAAAATCTGGATGAAATGGACAATTTTCTAGACAGTTACCAGGTACCAAAGTTCAATAAGGATCAGATAAACCATATAAATAATCCCATAACTCCTAAAAATAGAAGCAGTCATTAAAAGTCTCCCAACCAACAAAATCCCAGGAACAGATGGGTTTAGTGCAGAATTCTATCAGATATTCATGGAAGACCTCATACCAATACTGTGCAAATTATTCCACAGAATGTAAGCTGAAGGAACACTACCAAATTCCTCCTATGATGCCACAATTATGCTTATACCTAAATCACACGGAGACCAAACAAAAAGGAGATCTTCAGTCCAATTTCTTTTATGAATATTGAAGAAAAATACTCAATAAAATTGTCCCAAACAGAACTCAAGAAACACATCAAAATGTTCATTCATCATGATCAAGTAGGCTTCATCTCAGGGAGGAACAGATGGTTCAATATATGGAAATCCATCAAGTTAATCCACTTTATAAACAAACTCAAAACACACACACACACACACACACACACACACACACGAACATCTAATCATATGCCGAGAAAGCACTTGACAAATTTCAACAACCCTTCATATTCAAAGTTTTAGAAAGATCAGGAATTCATGGCCCATACCTAAACATAATAAAATCAATATACAGCAAGCCAGTGGCCAACATCAAACTAAATGCAGAGAAACTCAAAGCAATCCCACTAAAATCAGGGACTAGACAAGGCTGCCCACTCTCTCCCTTTTCATTCAATATAGTTCTCTAAGTCCTAGCCAGAGCAATCAGACAAGAAAAAAGAGGTCAAAGGGATACAAATTGGAAAGGAAGAATTCAAAATATCACTATTTGCAGATGATATGATAGAATACTTAAGTGACCCCAAACTAAGCCTGATAAACAACTTCAGCAAAGTGGCTAGATATAAAATTAATACAAACAAATCTGTAGCCTTCCTCTACTCAAAGGATAAACAGGCCGAGAAAGAAATAGGGAAACTATACTCTTCACAATAGTCACAAATAAAATAATATACCTTGGTGTGACTCTAACCAAGCAAGTGAAAGATCTGTATGACAAGAACTTCAAGTCTCTGAAAAAAGAAATTGAAGATCTCAGAAGATGGAAAGATCTCCCATGCTCATGGATTGGCAGGATTAATAATGTAAAAATGGCCATTTTGCCAAAAGCCATCAACAGATTCAATGCAATCCCCATCAAAATTGCAACCCAATTCTTCATAGAGATAGAAAGAACAATTAACAAATTCATTTGGAATAACAATAAACCCAGGATATTAAAAACTATATCAACAATAAAGAACTTCTGGGGAAATCACCTTCCCTGGCCTCAGATAGTATTACAAAGCAATAATGATAAAAACTATATGGTATTGGTACAGAAACAGACAGGTAGATCAGTGAAATAGAATTGAAGACCCAGAAATGAAGCCACACACGTATTGTCACTTAATCTTTAAGAAAGGTGCTAAAACCATCCAGTGGTTAAAAAAAATAGCATTTTCAACAAGTGGTGCTGGTTCAATTGGAAGTCAGCATGTAGAAAAATGCGAATCGACCCATTCTTATCATCCTGTACAAAGCTTAAGTCTAAGTGGATCAAGGACCTCCACATCAAACCGGATACACTCAAACTAATCAAAGAAATCTTGGGGAAGAGCATTGCACACAAGAGCACTGGGGAAATTGTTTTGAACAGAATACCAGTGGCTTATGCTCTAAGATTAAGAATCGACAAATGGGACTTCATAAAATCTCAATTCTTCTATAAGGCAAAGGACACCGTCAATAGGACAAACGTCAACCAACAGATTAGTAAAAGATCTTTACCAATCCTACATCAGAGAGGGCTAATATCCAATATATTCCAAGAATTCTAAAAGGTAGACACCAGAGAGTCAAGTAAGCCCATTAAAAATGTGGTACAGAGTTAAACAAAGAATTCTCAACTAAGGAATACCGAATGTCTGAGAAGCACCTAAAGAAGTGATCAACATCCTTAGTCATTGGGGAAATGCAAATTAAAAACAACCCTGAAATACTACCTCACACCAGTAGAATGTCTAAGATCAAAAACTCAGGTGATAGTGGATGCTTGCAAGGATGTGGAGAAGTGGGAACACTCCTCCATTGTTGGTAGGATTGCAAGCTGGTATAGCCACTCTGTAAATAAGTCTGGAGGTTCCTCAGAAAATGAGACATTTTACTACCTGAGGACCCAGCTATAACACTTCTGGGCATGTACCAAAATGATGATCCAGCATATAAGAAGGACACATGCTCCATTATGTTCATAGAGTCGTATTTATAATAGCCAGAAGCTGGAAAGTACCCAGATGTCCTTCAACAGAGGAATGGATATAGAAAATATGGTACATTTACACAATGGAATACTACTAAGTTATTAAAAACAATGAATTTATGAAAATCATAGGCAAATGGACTGGACTAGAAAATATCATCCCGAGTGAGGTAACCCAATCTCTCTCTCTCTCTCTCTCTCTCTCTCTCTCTCTCTCTCTCTCTCTCTCACACACACACACACACACACACACACACACAAATAAACCAAAAAACAAAACAAAACAAAAAATAACCCCAAAAGCAAAAGCCCCACACATGGTATGCCCTCACTGATAAGTAGATATTATCCTCAAAGCTCTAATTACCAAGATATAATCCACAGAGCACATAAAGGTCAAGAAGAAGGACAACCAAAGTGTGGATGCTTCAGTACTTCAGAGAAGGAGGAACAAAAATATTCATTGGAGGAAATACGGAGAAAAAGTTTGGTGCAGAGACTGAAAGAATGGCCATTCAGAGCCTGCCCCACCTAGGGATCCAGCCCATATACATACAGCCAACAAACCCAAACAATATTGCCAAGAAATGTATGCTAAGAGGAGCTTGATATAGCTGTCTCCTGCCAGATCATGACAAATACATAGGCTAATAGCCTACCATTGAACTGAGAATGGGGTCCCCATTGGAGGGGTTAGAGAAAGTATTGATTGAGCTTAAAGGTTTTGCCACCCCATAAGAACAACAATGCCAACCAACCAGAGCTCTTAGGGATTAAACCACCACCCAAAATGTACACATGGACACACCCATGGCCCCAGCTGCCTGTGCCTTGTTGGGCACCAATGGGAGGTGAAGCCCTTGGTTGTGCCAAGGTTGTACCTCTCAGTGCAGGGGAATGTCAGGGCTGGGGGTAGGTGGTGAGAAGAGGTGGGTGGATAGTGGAGGAACACCCTCATAGAAGAAAGTGGAGTGGGGATGTGATAGGGTGTTTATGGACAGGAAACCGTTAAAGGGGAAAACATTTTAATTATAAATTTAAAAAAAGTAAAAAAAAGAAAACGGTAAATTTATTTTTGTGATTCTAAGGTATTAAGACAAAATTGTAAGAACAGGTCTGCTGGAATGTGTATGGGTGAATGTGAGTGGGTGGATGAGTATGTGTGTGCAGATGTGTGTTACACATCTGCCTATGTTATTTTGAGACATGAAAGATTTAGAAATCTATTTTCTTCATCTACCCCAGTGCTCAGATTATAGGCATGTGTCACCATGCCTGGCTTTTAAAAACGAGGGTTCTAAGCATCAAATTCAGGTCCTCATGCCTACAAGGCAAACGCTTTGCTGACTGAGCTGTCTCCCCAGATTCCTCAACCCCCCCCTTTTTTTTTTACAAACAACATGGCCAATTCATCTTCAAAAGATCTTATTTTAATTTTTATTTCTAATGCTACATTATGTTTAAGTTATAATTACTCAGTTTTGCAATGCAATATGTTTGTAAAAATCTATCATTATTTCTGCCAGATACCTTGTACCCCAAAATTTATCTTCTTTGACCAGTAGATAGGGATGTTATACTTTTATGGAATCTACACAGAACTTGGATATGAAAAAGTTTACATCACCATTATTGAACATGCATAGAAATTAGTTTTTCTTCTTTTTAAATCTCAGTTGGTGCTGATACTTCCTTTACGTTTGAGAGAAGATGTTTAGGAATAGAAAGCACTAGTGTGAGAAAACAAGTTGTTTGCAGTTTAGCCCAACACAGCCCTGCTACGCAAATTTTACTCACTTGCTCTGTGATGAGGCAATTTTTGCTGAGATAGCATGAATAATTTGTCTAGTGACACACACATAGAAGTCAAAGCAGGATTGCATCCTGGTCGCTCTCTCTCTCTCTCTCTCTCTCTCTCTCTCTCTCTCTCTCTCTCTCTCTCTCTCTCTCTCTCTCTCTCTCTGTGTGTGTGTGTGTGTGTGTACATGTATATAAATGTATAATACATTTCCTCTACCTAGTGATAACTCTGTTGTCTCAGGAAATTATGCAGTTAATATGGCTTGTGTCGTTAGTTTGAAAAAAAAACTTGTTAGAGACCCTGTGGGGATGTCATTCCCAGAAAATCAGACTGGATGCCTGCCAGCAGCTGCATGAGGACTCGGTAGGGCTCCCACAGTGTTTGTTCTCCATCAAGTTACAGTGATGTTGTTTTTGGACACTGACAAACCAGATCTGTTGCTGTGAATGTGAATTCAAACTTTTGAATCTTATTCTTGTCATGTAAAGTACAGAGCAAGGTGAGCAATATAATAAAAGCCAATACAGTGAACATGCCAGTTTCTTAGAATCTTCAGAAGTTCGTTCTTTTGTCTGTATTGCCATCACCTCTCTGCCTGCTGTGCTGCCTTTCTTTCTCCCTATCCCTTCTCTTCAATATGCATCTCAACTTCTTTCTCTTCTTTTATTCAATTTAGAAGGAAAGCTCTTTGGCACAGAGGAATGGGTGCCTTTATCAAGTGTGGATATCAAATAATTTTTCACCTCCCTTTAGTTGAAATTGCAGGATCAGGATTTTCTCCCTCTTGTTCTCCAGGATCACAGGTGGGGTGGAGCAAGGGTGCTATTGACTTCGCCATGTCATGTGGCAGATGGATAGACATACCAGCAAGGAAGGGATCTGACTCTTAGATGAATTCTTTTATCCTTAAAGGGGCTTCCTGCAGAGGAAGCCATTAGTATTTGGTTATTGGGTTTCTACTCCCCATGGTGTCTAAGAAACCATTCATTTAATTTTGGGACATTTCCAGTGGCTTTGGGGAGCTAAGCCTATGTGAAAAGGCCTGTTCCTGTGGAGGATCACAGAGAGAATGCAAATGGAATTCAAATGGTCAAGCCACCAGCCTCTGATGATCTGAGCGCAAGCAAGCTCTCTCTCTCTCTCTCTCTCTCTCTCTCTCTCTCTCTCTCTCTCTCTCTCTCTCTCTCTCTCTCTCTCTCTCTCTCTCTCTCTCAGACAGCCTCTCTTAGAACCTTTGTGCTTCTCTCTCTGGCCATCCAGACATTTGCCAGGGTTATGCTCCCAAGGCACAAGTCAGAGAGGCAGTAACTGGACTTTCCCTTCCTTTGGCCAGGAATTGGCTCCAGAACATAAGCAGACTGAGAATTTAACAACAGAGACAGTTAAAAAATGTCTTGTGTTTGGATGAACAACAGGATGCATGTTCCCTCCTAAACTTTTCTGTCAGGGAGATGTAAGGAGGTTGTCAAGTTAGGTAAGAGTTTATTCTTTGGTATCAGATAACCCTGCCACACACCACCTTGCCCAGGATGAGGGGCATTAACACTATGGGAAATGCAGGATTACATGGGATTAAGACCAAAGACGAACTAAGTTTTGCAGCATATTTAGAATGATACCAGTGCAAAGTACAATTTCAATAAATGTTAGGTATTACTACTCTCTTCCATTTGAGCTGCACACAGGGATTTGTCCTGCTCCTTCTTTTTACTACAGCTGTATTTCTCAATACAAGAATAACATAAGCCATGCATTTACTTTTGAGTTCTTTAGTAACCACATTAAAAGTATGAAGAAGCACAAAAAATTAAGAAGAAATGTAAAATTAATTTTAAGAATGTCTTTAAACACTTCAGATAAAATATTATTATTTCAATATTAAATTTAGCATGAAATTACTGAGATATTTCACATTCTCTTTATAAACTGTTTTGGGGATAAATATTTCCTAAAAGCATCTTATTTCAGAAAAACTACATTTTATGTTTCAATCGTCACATGTAGTTCTTTGTTAAACTATTGAACAGGTTTGTCACGAATAGCACAAGAATGGAATGTTCCTTGACATTTGAAAGAGATGGGGGCAGGAAGGAAAAAGAATGAAATTTATGGGCAAAATAAAGGACCTTGATGACTTATTTTTTTTAAACTTTTTATTGATTCTTTGTGAGTTTTACATCATGCACTCCAATCCCATTCATCTCCCAGTCCCTTCATATCTACCCTCTGCTATTGCCACCTTGCTGCAAAAGAAAATAAAAACAAAAATTAAAAAATAAACAAACAAAACAAAATATAGAAAATATCTTGTTGTGAAAGTTATACTGTGTCACAGTGTGTTCCCACAGTATATCCTTTTGTTTATACATCTTTACTGGCAAATATTAATTGCAATGAGTCATTGATCTGATTTGAGGCCTCTGCTTTCACTACACTATCAATACTGGATCCTTATGGGGATTCCTCTTGGATAACCTGTTGTTGCCCTATGTCATGGAGATCCTACAGTTTTGGAACAGACAGACTGACCCTTTCACATGCTCCAGCAGTTCATAGATGATATAGATTTTGTGGCGGGCCAACTCAAAGCAGTCTTAGATCTGGGCCTGTGAGGTAGATGAGTTGCTCAGCCTACCAGCTCTCTCATATCTACACCACCAGGTTGAGCCCTCCAGTATTGGTCTTGCTAGGTCACCTAATGCTTCAGCTATCAGGGCCAGGGTCAGCTTTTACTCTTATGCCACCAGGGCCAGTCACCTACACCCATACCCACACCACTAGAGCCAGCTCTGTGTTACCTAAGCAAGTTTCAGGGCACACTCTACAGAGTGCTACAACCACTGAGGGGTAGGGACAGTTTTCCTGGTCTCCTGATCTTGGGGCCAGCTCTCCAGACTACTAAAGGTGATGAGGGGCATGGGTGGGAGTGGAAGGAAGGTGTCACCTCCAGGCCCATGCCACATCATAGCAGATGAGTGGTGGAGTTAGCTCTCTTGTGCTCGGACCCTTGAGGCCAGTTTACCTGTACCCTCATCACTAGGGCCAGCTCTACTGTGCTGTTCAGGCAAGGTGTAGGACCCACTCTCCCATGTGCTGCAGCCAGTGAGGAGCATGGACCACTCTCCTGTTCTCATGACCCAGGGGTCATGTCTCCTGACTACTGCCAATGGAGAGGGGTGAGGGGTAGCTGGGGTTCATTACTTCTGCACCCATGCCACCTCTTGGCAGATGAGTGGGGGAGGGAGCAGTTCTTGCATGCTCATGCCTTCAGGGCCAGTTCTCCTTCCCACTACTGTGCTGTTCAGGCAAGGTGCAGGGCCTTCTTTCCAAAGTGATGCAGCTGGTGAGAAGTGGGGCCAGCTATGAACAGCCCTTGTACATCTATGTGGGTCTAGACAGCAGCCCAGACCAGGGATGCCCACATGGTCTTTGGTGGTTAATATGAGCACAGACCCATGCTGCTGCATGGCCATGGACCCAGATACGGGCCTTAGCAGCAGCAGCACTGGCTGGGACCTCACCATGGCCTCAAGTGGCAAGGCTGACTCCTCAGAACAGGCTGTTCCTCTCCACTCTCGCTCCAGTTCCATCTCTCTTCATGATGCTCAGACAGTTCTGCCTCTCTTTCTCCTGCTGCAGGCCTCTAAGTGTGGCTGCTGGTCGTCTCTAGATGTCTTCCTCTTCAGCACTGTGGTTTTTTTTTAATCACAAAATCAATTTTACTTGCTTTTGTCTATGGTACTACAAAACCAATATTTATTTAGCTATAAAGAGAATTTAATATCTGTTTGGTTTTGTGGACTTAACATATACTGGAGTCACCTGAGAAGAGGAAATCTCAACTGAAGAACTGCCTCCATTAGACTAGACTATGCATGTCCGTAGGGCATTTAGAGAATTCATGACTGACGGGCAGTGCCATTTCTGGACAAGTTGGTGTGGACTATATAAAAAACCGAGCAAGGCATGAAAAGCAGGCCAATAGTCAGTATCTTCTGTGGTCCTGCTTTAGTTCTCATATCATCGTTCTTATGAAGTGTTCTGTGTACAAAAAGAAAAAGGCTCTCACATATCTGTATATGCACTTTCAAATATATGACTCTGTACTACCATGATGATGTTTTCAAACACTTGGTGAAATCCAGTAGTATTTCCGTAACAGCTTCGTTACAGTATCTTTTGATGAATTGATTTAAATCTTCATTCAAAAATGAGGCTCCTTGTAAAAATTTATCCTTCTTTTTGGAGTTTGAAGATTCAACAGGTGGGTTGAATGCCACTGCTGCCATGCTGTAAGTCTCAAAAAGTTCAACTGCAGATCTTCAGCTCAGCTCAGGCTGAGGGCCTCAGAGCCTTCAATGGCGCCCCAGCAAGCAGATGTGCTCCAAATCTTTGCACAATGGGATGGTAATGTCTACGAAGTTCGTGTAGCTCCCACAGTGCAGTGCTCTTTGCATTACAGTACTCTGGTTCCTCCAGCTCAGGTAGAGACACTCTGCTGCCTGAGACTAAGAGATCTGGGTGAAGTATGCATCACCATCCTGGTGGTTGCTGAAAGGCCAATGCTTGAATTTGGAAGAACTGCAGAGCAAGCATACAAAGGTGTTTGATGAAGGCAAGAGCTCATTGATGAGAAACCTGCTTTCTGCACTTGCTTACCATGACATCAAGGCAGTGGAGCACGATCTCAGTACCTTCGTCGGTAGCACCTGCATGTACTGTGAACAGTGTCTTGTAGAGATGGTGTATAGAACATCAAGTCAATATTAAAACATCACCTTGTCCAGAAAGAATATGAAAAGCAGTTTGATCACATTGAAGACTCTCTTGATAACTTAGATCGCCAGATTCAATGAGGGTGTGGAAAACCACTAATAAATCATCAAAAAACTCCACATTTATAAGATGTGCACACTTGGCGAGATCTTCTAGAACCACTGGCAGAAGACGTGAGCTCTGAGCCTTCTTCAATATTCTGAAGTAGGTCACAAACACAATATTCAGAGTCTCTGTGTGCAGTTTCAGCTTTCTCTCAGTGCTATCCGAAGCTTCAGCCTCCCAAAGTTTCCGTTCCAGTTTCTCTTCTGCTTTCTTCCACTTTCTTTGCATTCTTGATAGAGTTTTTCTCTTTTCCTCGAAAGTCATGAACCTTTAATGTTGTTAATGTCTTCTGTATTTCTTTTTCACTTCCACTTCCTTGATTTGCAGGTATGAAAATGTTTTTAACATCTCTGACCTAACTTCGTAATTTCTGCCCTTTACAAAACTGGAGATCACTTTAATTTCACCAAGAGAAGCTTGCCCTAATTTATCTTGTTTAAAGAGTTTCTTTACTGCTTTGCAACACATTTCAGGTACCGAATTTGGTCCACCATTCATCAGAGAGACAATCAGTACAATGATGTTGTTGTGAAAGTTAAAATGGGGCAGGGGCTGGAGCTCACCCAGGCTCCTCATTGCCACCTCAGCCGGCCCTTTGTAGGCCTTTGAGAACACCATGTTGCTTTTCTTCAGCTTTTCTTGCTTCCAGCCTTTAATTAATTGCTCCAGATTTTCCAAATAAAATTTGTATTGGCTAACCAGGCCTTCTTCAAATTCTCTTAACTTCTGGCTTTCTTTAAGGATCTTGGTAGACTTTTCTGCTTCGGTTAGGGGCAGGATTTTATACAAGAGAGTGATGTACTTAAACAGCTCGATCAGTGAGATGATAGCCAGCTCCTGGTCAGTGACAGCCACATCGGGGACCTGCTCCATCGGCCTGGCATGCAGCTCTTTCAGTTTTTTAATGACTTTCTGGATGTGACAGAATAGCAGATGCCAAGGTTGCAATCTGAATTTTCTTGTTCTGCACTTTCTTCTTTCTCTCGATCACATGCTCTTCTATGGTCAGCTCTTGCCCGGGGTCATCCATGACCTCAACTTCCAGCTCTTCTTCATCCTCTTCTTCTTGCTGGATGCCGATGACTGGCTTCTCCCAAGTCGGTCCACTCTTATCCTTGATAGGAAGCAGGGGCATCAACTCCTTCTCTGTTGCAGTTTGCAGAGTTCTTGGCACTTTTCATATTTCTCTATCACACTCTGATGTTTTAGTTTCTTGATGTGAACTGGTTCACTAGAAGAAAGATCTCTTGTGAGAAAAGATGCTTTTTACCCTAAATCTTTCATCAGCTGTAAGTCATCCTCATCCATCATAACTAAAGGAAGGGCTTCTTCCTCTTCCCTCTCGATCCTTTTAACTGGTTGTTTGTTCTCTGGTCCTTCAGTGGAATGGGTTTTTTTAGACACAGCATCTTTTACAATTTTTCTTAATTTCCTCTGCTCTTTTTGGTACTTCTGGATAGTACTTTGTTGTTTAAATTGCCTGTTTTTTAGTTTGTTTTTAAGTTTTACTTTACTAGTTTTTATAACTTGCAAAAGCTTGAGACCTGCTTTTTATTTCTTCTTGCCTTCATCCTTAGGCCTGAAAGGAGTGCCACAGACAAGATCACCCACACAGAGGGACACGTAGGAACGCCGTAGAAAAGACACATGTGCTTAAAGCTCCACCTCTCTCAAGCCGGAAGCCACTTTCAACATGTGTTTTTATGGTGGCAGGCAGGTCTCTGGATGCCCTCCACTATCCTTGCTATGTGGCATTAATGACCTAATTTTCTAATTAAAAGTCTTACTTCTTTAGTCAAGTTGGCTGTTTACACATTTCTAGATAACAGTTAGTATATTGAAATTTTCTATTGTTTTCTTTTTCTTTCCATGTATTGTGCCTTTAGAAACTTAATTTATATTACGACACTTTCTTTCTTTCTTTTTTTTTTTTTTTGGTTCTTTTTTTTGGAGCTGGGGACCTAACCCAGGGCCTTGCGCTTCCTAGGCAAGCGCTCTACCACTGAGCTAAATCCCCAACCTCGACACTTTCATTTTTAGCAACGCCTTCGTTAATTCTTCAAAAATTTCCTACAATGTTTTAAATATATTCAACCTCCTCCACTTAACTCCTCCCATTACTTCCTCTTCATTCTCCCATGCCATCTAACCAAAATTTAAGAAATCTTTTTTTGTTGTTTTTTTTCTTGCTTTCCTTATTGAGTTTAGTTTGTGTTGCCTTGGTAGTCTTGGGAGTGAGGTCTTCCTTGGTGTGTGATTGACTACTGAGAGTCACATCATTAAAAACAAAAACAAACACACAAGCAAAAACCTGACTTTCTCTCTCTCAGCAGGAATTAAATACCAATATCTCCTTTGTGTTGGGATTTCAGGATCACCATTCCTGAGTCTGTATCAGGATTTTGTCTAGCTGTAGCTTATGAAGCTTTTGTGCATGCTGGCAAATTTGTGTGGTCGTCTATCCTGTTATGTCTAGAAAATACTGTTCATTATATTGTTGACTGCCTCTAATTCTAATAATCTTTCTGCCTCCTGTTCCATTAAAATCCTGAAGCCTTGTAGAGAAGGGTGCGATATGAATGTTAAGTTTGGAGTGAGCATGCCACAAGATTTTATTTTTTGCATGTTGAACAGTTGGGGTTTTCTGTGTTAATTGTCTTCAACTGAAAGGGGAGCCTCTCTGTTAAGAGTTGAAAGATGTTCTACACTATGAGTATAATAGTAAATCATTAGGAGTTATTTTAATACTGTATCAATTTGGCAGAATAATAATATTTGGGTTCTTCCCTAAGGCATATTATCTATCAAGTCACAGGTCCTGGGCCCTTTTAACAGTGCCAGTTATGTATTCCATCTCATGGATTTGACCTTAGATCCAATTGTAAAGTAGTTGATTATGACCGTAATATTCATATCACTACTGCACCAGTAGGTACATCATGTCAAACCTGTGTGGTGGCTCGCAGATTAAAGATTACATTTCTCCAGTAGGAATGTGTATAACACTTCTCAGCACCATGAACACTAGGCAGTAAGAGTAAAGTTTCTAAATGAGTACCAGCTTGATTTCTCTATGTTTTAAGACTCAACTGTGTGTTGTCTTCAGCTAACCATGTGTACTGGTGATAGTATATAATGTTTGGGAGTTCATGTAACCTCCGTTGGCTAACAACACTAAAAAGGATAGCTTATTCCTGGTACTAGGGTTCTTTTATTTGTTATTTTGTTATTTATATTTCAAATGTTATTCCCCCTCTTAGTTCCCTCCCCAAAACCACCCCCACTCCACCCCTCCCTCTGCTTCCAGGAGGGCTCCCCCACCCCCACCCACTCCTGCCCCACTGCCCTATCATTCCCCTATGCTGGGGCATCAGCCTTCACAGGACCCAGGACTTCCCCTCCCATTGATGCCAGACTGGGCTTTTTATTTGCTAGCATTTGTATGTCTAATTAGAGTATTGTCCCTGATTATAGGTAAATTCTATGAAATCTTTTTCATATATGTGTATATATGTATTTTATGAAGCTTCTATAGTAGTAGATGTCCATATGGATTTTTCAAAATGCCTTCAGTGTTAGTTATCCTCACTGATGTTCCCTCCTCTACACTGTCTTCCCATCCCCTTATAGAGATTTAAATCTCATGTTTTATTATTTTCCTTTAACTCTTAATATTACTCTACTACCAGAGCCCAATTCAGAAAGTTCTTTCCTGTGACAAAAAGTTCAAGGTTTCTCTCTACTTTCTCCTCTATCAGATTCAGGGTATCAGGTCTTATTTCCGGGTCCTTGATCTAGTTGGTGTAGACTTGTGTAGGATGGGAGATGAGAATATAGTTTCATTCTTTTTTATGTACTTATCCAGTTTGAACATCATTATTTATTGATTATTTATATTATTCTCTCTTTAAGATCTCTTCCCTCAATGGGCCTTTACCAAATTTATGATATCCAAATATGCCAAATGGAACTGGAAGGTTCAAAGCTAAAATCTAAAAATGAGAGAAATTATGGGTCATTTATCATTCCATACTTGGGTACTTTTCTAAGGTGATTGTTTCTAATTCTACTCATTAACCTGTAAATTTAATTTTTTAAATAGCTGAATAATATTCCATTATGTACATGTATCATTTATTCAATCTATTTTAAAATCTATTATGGACATCTGGGCTATTTCCATTTTCTGGGCATATGCCCAAGAGTGATGTATATGGATCATCATGGTATTTTTATTTTCATTAATTTTCAGAAACCTCCACACATATTTGCATAGTTGTTGTACCAGTTTGTTTCCCCACCAGAATAAATGCTCCCTTTCTTCCACATATATTCCAGTGCCTGCTGTCATTTTTTCCTTTGGTGGTGGCCATTCTGATTAGGGTAAGATAAAATATCAACATAGTTTTAATTTACATTTCATTAATGATTAAAGATGTTGAATATGTAAAATGTATCTCTCTACCATTTGTATTTCTTCTTTTGAGAAATCTCTACTTAGAGGTATAGATGTATTTTTACATTGAATTGTTTGTTTTCTTGATGTTTAGTTTTTTTTTAATTCTTTGTATATTCTGGATACTAACTCTGTGTCATATGTACATCTGGTAAATGTCCCTTTCCCCGTGCTGTAGACTGCCTTAACTCAAATGATGGTGTCTTTGATGTGTAGAAACTTTATTTTCATGAGATCTTATTTATCTATTGTTTACCTTAGTGCCTGTACTACTAGTGCCCTATTCAGAAAGTTCTTTCCTGTGACAAAAGGTTCAAGGTTTCTCTCTACTTTCTCCTCTATCAGATTCAGGGTATCAGGTCTTATTTCCAGGTCCTTGACCTAGTCGATGTAGACTTGTGTAGGGTGTGAGATGAGAATATAGTTTCATTCTTTTTTATATACTTATCCAGTTTGAACAGCATTATTCATTGAAGATACTGTTTTTTCTTCGTTGTGCCTTTTTTGCTTCTTTGTTAAAAATCAGGAAGCTGTATGTGAACTTACATCTAGAACCTCCATTTATTTTACTGTAAATGAATCTGTTTAAATGCAGTTCCATTCTGTTTTTATGACTATGGCTATAACTCTTTTGACAAATGTCACATCTTCTCTTAGCTCCCAGGTTATTGAACTATACCCAACCATGCTAGAATAAAGAAAAAGCTGAGGCCCTGGTTCCAGTCAGAGGTAGAGCTTATCTGCAGGAAATATTTATAACCATCTTACAGGGAAGACTAGAGCTGAGACAATCATGATGGTCAGGGCCATATCTTGACTAGAATTGCTTATTCAAGCATATCTTTATTCTATATTTAAAGCTAAACTTAAGTCTGGGGATAGAGATTGGCAGTAGAGTGCTTGCAAAGCACGTGAAGGTCTCAGTTCACTTCCTAGCACCAAAAAGAAAATTCAATTATGCTAATACCCAGAAAATAGACACAGGAGATAGTCATTGGGCCTTTTTCACCCTTCTTCCTATGGCTATGTTGAATAAATCTCATTTTTATTACTCACTATTTAGGTGTGAACCTAAGTTGTTAGAGCTGTCATGCTCCGATGTTCTAATTCTAGCAACAAAGTTGGTATTATACAGGACTATCCTCTGGGACAAACTGCTATCATCCTCACAAATTCAGCTGAACCTGGTCACAAAAGCTCACAACAGCTGGATTTATTGTTGTTTGGTGTTTCCTCTTAAGAGGAAATGTAAGGAAGCTCATGGGATCTTCATCTATCTTTCTCAATCACTTTCTCCAACTCATTGTATGAAAGACGACTTTAAGCGTATCTGTGTTCTTCAGGTCTCTTAAGTGCTAGAGTACAAAGTCTAAAAGGACTAGATGAGGAAACTCTGTCTAAATAACCATGGAGGAGTCATCATTCCTCCTGGGTGCAAACTTAATGTGGCTGCTTTAAGGTCACCCATACTCTTTATTACAATTTCTTACACATTGCTCTATAAGAAAGTCTAATAAACACATTGGTTCTCCAGACATACTTTGGTGGTATTGCACCCTGGTTTGTCATTGAGTGTCTTAGAGAAGGTGTAGACATTTTTTGATATTTTATTAAGTTCCCCAAAGGGAATGGATTTGAGCAGATGGAGTACAAGGATCATGGTAAACCAGCATCATGTAAAACCTGGGGAGTCACTGGGACTTCCATCGGCAGCCATGATAGTGGTGGTGCTCATGTAGGAAGCCACTATATTTTCTACAACAAGGCTTCCTTTGTGACCAAAGACCACTCTTCTGTCATAACTGGGCATGTAGTTTCATTGAGACTTGTAAGTCTGGCCAGTGTTTTGGTTTGACCAAGAGCTAGGAAGCTTTAAGACCCAAACTAAGATTTTGAATCCTGACATGAAAAACAAAAAAGGTTGGTCAGAATTACTCCATTGATGCCATTGATAACAACTGATGATCTTGAGAAACTTATAAACTCACCCATCAAATATCCATATAGGAATATTTATGCAAATAAAAATATTTTTTCTTGATGTCCTCATGCTTTGCAATGGGCACCATCATCTCAAACATTGAGATAATGGGCCATGAAATTCAGCATCATAAAAAGCAACATGTCACTTAAAAGATGAGTCTACATTTCCCCTGTCCACAATATTTTTTTCTCTCAGGAACATTTGTGAACCAGATTTTGTCCGTTTTCTCATTTGTTACCTATTTTTGCATGGTTAACCTCAACCCAAAAGCCTTTGGTGATTCAGAGGAAAGCAGCTGGTCAACTACATGCAGGACTGCAGGGAAATGTCTGTTCCAGTTTCTTTTCTGTTGCTATGATAAGACATTTTGACCAAAAACCAGACTGTGGAGTAAAGGGTTTATTTTGTTCACACTTCCAGTTCATAGTCCACCATGGAGGGAAGTCAAAGGAGGTATCTGATATAGCAAAGGGAGGCATATGCTTGTTGGTTTTTGCTGGGTCATTCTGCACAGATGTATCCTTAGACCAACTATTGACTGCAGTTACCAGATTAGCACTCATTTTTAGGTGATTCTAGACTGTGTCAAGTTGACAGTTAATGTAAACTATGACTGTTCTTCACTGCCTGCTCTCTGTTGGGAAAGTGAAAAAAAAACTCTTTAATCTTAGAAAACTAACAGGCTAGCATGAGAATGATAAAAATCTTCAGGACCAAAGTATGTGAAATGTAGGCAAAACTATCTTCAGATTAATCAGGAGCTCAGCAGAGACTTGGATAGCCTGCCAGCCAGTGAATGAGAAGATTACACAGTAAATTTAGAGGAGTTGAAAGATTTGGTGAGCACAATGTACTCTCTCTATAGAAGCTGCCCTTAGGCCTGTGGGCTAATTTCTCTAAGGAATGTAGGATTCTTCTGATGGCTTACTGAACAGAAGAGAAAGGAGTCACTTACCTCAATCTTAAAAAGAAATGTGGGATTTTTTCTGGTTCTGCTAAACTTGCCAGCCCCATTTCCATATCTGGGCATCAGAGCTATTTGTTAGGATTAACATTTTATTTCATTGTTCCTGTCTGAAACTGACCAACAGTGTTCACACATATTTTTCATCCTGATTTTAAGATCTCATGGTTGTGGTCTTTTTTAGAATCATTTGAGTCTCCACATTGGCTTTTTGTCCCTTATTACAATTTAATAATTTTGTCCTTATTCTCCAAACATGGAATGCCTCCCAACTTCCAGAAATTAGAATTTTTTTTTTGAGATAGGGTATGTGTAGCTTTGGCTGTTCTGTAACTTGCTCTGTGTACTAGATTGTTCTCAAACTTAGAGATTTGCCTGCCTGTGCCTCCCAGGTACTGCGATAAAAGGTACATGCCACTGTCATCCAGCTTGAAATTAGATTTTTCTATTCATATTTCTGGAGATAATAGGTACTCTACCACCAGAAAACAAACACTTAAGTCTAAGGGAATGTCACTCTTAAGCTTTATCTGGCTGTTAGTGAACATCTGGAACATTCTTTACTGCATAAGAGAACATGTGTAGACCTGATTCCAGACCCTGGAAGGGTTTATAAGAGACTCTTATGTCTAATGGTCATAGTCTTGGATCATTTTGGAAGTGTGCTTTGGAGCCTTTTCATTCAGAATTTCCCATATAGTTGCCTACTGCACACATTTGAGTGTACAGTGAAGTAAAAGGTGCCTTTGATAAATCTGTGGAATAGATTATGGATGACCAAATGTAAGAGACAACCAACTCTTCTCTATGGAAAGTATCCATGAGCCTTTTATGACAGAATTTAATTTTCTTAGGACAATAGATGAGTGTGTGGTTGGATATGTGGACTTCTTTGAGGATTAGGCATTAGTTTAAATGATCCAGTATCTTGTGACATGATGATCCAATTACTGATACACAAAATTCAGCTATTGCCAGTGAAGTAGGCCATATCCCATGGTAAGATTTTTGATGTTTTAAAACCCCAATATGCAAGATTGTTGAGTACAAAGTTCATGACTATGAGTCAGAAAACTCAAAGAAGACTTAGACCCAAAAGAACACTCTGACCAGAGAAGCTCTTAAACTCATCTCAAACTGTATAAGTACCCTAGTTCTCAGATAAGGACAGATAAAATACCTCTAAATATTGTAATTATTCATCTCACCAGTTCTTAAAGTGTGACAAAAGAATTCTTTCTGGCCTATATAATAAAGCATCACTAATAGTAGGGTAGGAGCACAGTGAGAAACCAACTGCCTGCTACTCATGTAACAGAGAAAATCTTTGATATCATCCAGATTTCCAACAGGCCTGCCCACCTCCAAATTGTACCAGATTTCATGACAACAATCACAGGAATAAATGTGGCTTGCAAACAAAGGATCCCTGTTTGAAAAAAATCCATCCTTTAAGAGAACCAGTTCTACCAGGAACCAAAGTTAAATCAAGAACAGATAAACCATTTAACAACCCCATATCTCGAAAAGAAAAGGAAGTAGTTATTAAAGGTCTCCCAACCAAAAAGAGCCCAGGACCAGATGGGTTTAGTGCAGAATTCTATCAGACCTTCATAGAAGACCTCATACCAATACTATCCAAAACTATTCTACAAAATAGAAACAGAAGGAACACTGCCAAACTCACTCTATAAGGCCACAGTCATCCTGATAACTAAACCACACAAAAGACCCAACAAAGAAAGAAAACTTCAGACCAATTTCCTTATGAATATCAAAGCAAAAATACTCAATAAAATTCTTGCAAACCGAATCCAAGAACACATCAAAACGATCATCCATCACGATCAAGTAGGATTCATCCCAGGAATGCAGGGATGGTTCAATATACCCATAGATATCCATCAACATAATTCACTATATAAATAAACTCAAAGATAAAAACATTCTAGCCTGGCTCTCTGTAGTCAAATAATACACCATTCAGAAGGTTTGAATCTGTTCAAATAGTCCCAAACAAGTAAAAATGACTTGCTGTTTACTACCTAGGAAAGTCATAATGCGTAAAATGTGTTTGCTCAATCACTACACTCTTAAAAAACAATTCACAGCAATTTTTTCATATACATATCATTGGCTATGGGAGGATTTTAAAATTAACTATAATTCACTGAGTGTGATCTCTGGAGATAATTTTGCATTAATTACACTTGTTCTGCAAATTCCATTGTGTGATAGAAAAGTGTTAGTGTTAAATGCTTAGAAGATGTGGTGTCTCCTGTATCTTTCTGGAAATTAATTATGGTAAAATAAGGGTGTTTACAAATTATGTTCCATTATGTTGAAGAAACTTGTTATGTTCTAATGCTTTCAAGGCTTTTTAAATCCAGCAAATTTATGTACATGACCTATTGATGCCCCTTAAAACCTATGTTATTTATCATGGTCTTTGGGAAAGGCTGGGAACTGAGCAACTCGAGACAGAGCCTGAGACTTCAAACTTAGTGTCTGCAAGCTGCTGCAAACTAATCTTTCTTGACTGGATCCAAGACATACCAAGAAAGAAGCACTGGCTAATCACACAGATTGCTTGATGCACCAACAGCTCTCCTGAATATGCAGCTCCACTGAATATGCAGTACATGTTGGGTCCTCACATAGAGAGTATTCATCACAGCTACCAAATACCTGCCTTCTTTTGGCTTCAACTCTTGAGCATTATCTTTCAAAATGTTTGAAATTAGAAAGAGAAGTGATTCCTTATTTTTGGTATTTGAACCCCATCATCTACAAAATGGGATCTACATGGAATATTTCTGTGTGGCAGAGTAAAAAAATCTGTGGTAAGAGGTATTGTAAAATCCTTAGATGATGCTATGGGACATCATCTCAATGCTGAGTGCAATTGTTACCCTTAAGGATAACAACTGTTACTAGCACTGTGAAGGAGCTGAAGCTTATTGAATGTAAAATAGTGATGCTAATTTGAACGATGTCTACACAAGGTGTGTAACATATGAATTCATCTTGGAATTACAGAGATAAAGATGGAAGAAATGAAGAAATTTGATTAGTGGGTTGAAAGACTTCATGTTTAATGTGAAGATGCACACATGTTTATTTAATGAGAACTCAGAATAGCTCTACATTTTCAATATTCAGTATTCAGGAAAATAAATGAATACTGGTGTCTTGGTTTAATTCCTTCCTGATTGTAACCTAAAGAATGATGTGATATGATTAAGGAAGATTTACTTTACTTTCGTTTATTAAACTTCTAAAAGTTGGTACCTGCATTTATTTCACTGAACTATAAGAATTATAATCAGATACACAAAATTCTAAATCTACCAAAATGCTTACCTATAAAAAAGATCAGGGAAACATAAGTTTTATATTCTCCCTAATTCCAAACTGGATGTGTAGTGATTAATGATGAGAAAGGATATAGCATGTTTTAATTAAGTATAAGGGGAAATAAGGTAGAACGAATAAGACCAGATAAGAAATTATGTTAATAAAATCAATTTCTATGCAATTCACTATATTTTTTTAAGTTAAAGACAATCTCATGTAAATTGAAAATGTACATAGAACAATGAAGAGCTCAGATGTCCAAGGCAATATCTTAAAAGAATACTATGGGGGAGGTTTTTGCTTTATTGGACCAAAGAACCAGGAAGAAATTATGCAGCAATTCATGAGCTTCTTTTAGGTTTTCTTGCTAACTTATTATTTTTTAATATATAGATAACCTCTATCTTAATATCATTCTTAGCATCATATACACATAATTTTAAAGCATTACATGTTTTTTTGCATACACATCTACTCAGATTCTTATAAATTAACATTTGTATACTAAGTATTAGATATAGTTCCATTATATTTAGTTAATTTTATACAAGAGACAAAATATTCAGGAAAACATATTGCATAATAATATGCTTATTTTGACCCATTGGAAATTTAGAATGAGAGCCCATCCAATTTTCCTTTAAGGGTTTAGGAGAAGCCCTTCCACCCTTTTAACCTAAGTCAAGAGCCTGGAGAGCTATATTTCAGTACATTTTTTGACGATACTTAACATAATGATGCATGAACTTAGCATCCTGGCATTATCAACTTTCCATGTTGGACAGTGGCTAAGGTTACACAACCTTATAAAGTCTTTAAAATAGAGTAAATCATGTTATAATACTATATGTCAATGTTCATTATATTCTATTCTAAAAGTTTCCATGATTAACATGCAGTAAAAGGCTCTGATGTTGACATTGAATTAACATAAACTTCTTATTTTTTCATCTTTATTAACTTGGGTATTTCTTATTTACATTTCGATTGTTATTCCCTTTCCCAGTTTCCAGGCCAACAACCTCCTTACCCCCTTCCCTTCCCCTTCTCTATGGGTGTTCCCCTCCCCATCCTCACCCCATTACTGCCCTCCCCCCAACAATCAAGTTCACTGGGGGTTCAGTCTTGGCAGGACCAAGGGCTTCCCCTTCCACTGGTGCTCTTACCAGGCTATTCATTGCTACCTATGAGGTTGGAGCCCAGGGTCAGTCCATGTATAGTCTTTGGGTAGTGGGTTAGTCCCTGGAAGCTCTGGTTGGTTGGCATTGTTGTTCATATGGGGTCTCAAGCCCCTTCAAGCTCTTTCAGTCCTTTCTAATATTCCTTCAATGGGGGTCCTGTTCTCAGTTCTGTGGTTTGCTGCTGGCATTTGCCTATGTATTTGCTGTATTCTGGGTGTGTCTCTCAGGAGAGATCAACATCCGGTTCCTGTCAGCCTGCACTTCTTTGCTTCATCCATCTTATCTAGTTTGGTGGCTGTATATGTATGGGCCACATGTGAGGCAGACTCTGAATGGGTGTTCCTTCTGCCTCTGTTCTAAACTTTGCCTCCCTATTCCCTGCCAAGGGTATTTTTGTTCCCCTTTTAAAGAAGGAGTGAAACCTTTGCATTTTGGTCATCCTTCTTGAGTTTCATGAGTTCTGTGCATCTAGGGTAATTCAAGCATTTGGGCTAATATCCACTTATCAGTGAGTGCATACCACGTGTGTTTTTCTGTGATTGGGTTAGCTCACTCAGTATGATATTTTCCAGTTCCATCCATTTGCCTATGAATTTCATAATGTCATTGTTTTTTATAGCTGAGTAATATTCCATTGTGTAGATGTACTGCATTTTCTGTATCCATTCCTCTGTTGAAGGGCATCTGGGTTCTTTCCAGCTTCTGGCTATTATAAATAAGGCTGCTGTGAACATACTGGAGTATAACATAAACTTCTTGATTCTTCTTAGTGTGGAGAATGACTAATTGGGTATTAAGAGGTATTTACCACATTGTTTTCATTTATTTATTTATTTATTTATTCATTCATTCATTCATTCATTCATTCACTTTATATCCCAATATCCAGTCCCCCTCTCCTTCCAGAGCTCTCCCGCCCCAGAGTTTCTCTCCCACTCTTCCCTCCCAACCTCCCCTGGGAAAGGGGAGATCTTTCTGGGTATCACCTGACCCTAGCAGCTCAGCTCTCTGCAGGAGTAGGCACATCCTCTTCCACTGAGGCCAGACAAGGCAACTCTATTAGGGGAACAGAATCCAAAGCCAGGAAACAGATTCAGGGACAGCTCCTGCTCCAGTTGTTAGGGGACACACATGAAGATCAAGCTTCACATTGCCTACATATGTGCAGGGTGGTGGTGGTGGTAGGAGCCAATGCCAGGTCTATGGTTGGTGATTCAGTCTCTAGGAATCCCCAAAGCTCCAGGTTGGTTGACTTTGTTGGCTTTCCTATGGAATCCCTATCCTCTTTGAGTCTCTCAATCCTTCCTCCAAATCTTCCAAAGACTCCCTGAGCTCCATCAAATGTTTGGCTATGCATCTCTGCATTTGTTTCCATCAGCTGCTGGGTGAAGCCTCATAGGACAGTTATGATAGGATCCAGTCTGCAAGCATAACAGGGTATCATTAATAGTGTCAGGGTTGGTTCTTGCCCATGATATGGTTCTCAATTTGGGCAAGTTGCTGTTGGTTGACCATTACCTGTATCTATGCTCCATTTCTGTCCCTGTACATCTTGTAGGCAGGACACATTTTATGTCAAAGGCTTTTTGGGGGTGTTGCTGTCCTTATCCCTCCATTGGAAGTCCTGCTGGCTACAGGAAGTTGTCTTTTGAGGGTGTGAGTCTGAGATAGAATATTCCCCATAGACTCCTTTGGGCTTTGCGCATCATGTCCCAGGTTTCTGGCATGCCCTAGAGATGCCTCCCCATCTCTGATTTTCTTTCCCTCTCCTCTGCTCTTCCTATACCTGATCCCCTCCCTTACCCCATTGCCTTCCCTATACCCTCTCCAATCCAGTTCTCTCTCACTATCCATCTCCAATATCTATTTTATTTCCCCTTCTGAAGAAAGATTCAATCATCTTCCCTTGGAGCCTCCTTATTTGGGTTCTTTTCAGTCTGTGTATTGTAGGGGGATTATCTTGTACTTTATGGTTAATATCCACTTATAAGTGACTATGTACCATGTATGTTCTTATGGGTCTGGGTTACTTTACTCAGGATGATATTTTTTAGTTTAGTCCATTTGCCTGTAAAATTCTTATGTCCTTTTTTTTAAAGTATATGCTTTATTTGTTTACATTCCAAATGTTGCCTCCCTTCCTTGTTTTCAAAAGTTGATCAGTATTTCATTATGTAAATGAACCACATTTTTCCCCATTTAGTTGAGGGACATGTGTGTTGTTTCCAGTTTTTGGCTGTTATAAAGAAAGCTGCTATGTACATAGCTGGGCTAGTATTTTTGTGGAATGGTGGCACATCTTCTGGGTATATGTCTAGGAGTTATAAAGCTAATTTTAAGGTAAAACTATTCCCAGTTTTCAGAGAATCTGCCAAATTGATGTCCAGAGTAGTTGCCACATTTTCTAGGTATCACATGACCCTAGCAGCTCAGGTCTCTGCAGGACTAGGCACATCCTCTTCCACTGAGGCCAGCCAAGGCAACCCTGTTAGTGGAACAGGATCTGAAGCAATGGGGGAGTGTTCCCCTTGTTCCACATCCTGATCAGCCTGTGCTGTCACTTGAGTTTTTGTTCTTAGCCATTCTGATGGGTGTAAAGTGGATTTTTAGAGTTGTATTGATTTGCAATTCCTTGGTGACTAAGAACGTTAACATTTTCCTAAGTGTTTCTCTGTTGGTAGCCACCCATACCAGCTGTTGTCTGTTAGTACAGGACACAGCTGTTGTCCACCCCTGAAGGATGCAGTGCGCATGCGCAAGGGTGTGTTCACGCCAAGTCTTTGCCCACCCCGGGGAGTGCCAATGAGATCACGGCTATGTGGCCAATCAGGAAGGAACACGTTGCTTTGGGGGATATAAAGCTAACGCTCTCTGGGGTCTCGGCGTCTCTCCTCTTCAAGATGCAATAAATGCTTTGCTGCAGAAGGATCCTGGTGTCCGCATGCGTTCTTGCTGGCGAGACGATAGCGCGGGACATTTCTCAGTCATTTGAGATTCCTCTGTTAAGAATTCTGTTTAGGTCTGTACCCAATTTTTTAATTGGTTTATTTTGGTTGTTGGTGTCTAACTTTTTGAGTTCTTTATGTATGTTGGATATTAGCTATCTGATAAATGTAGGGTTGATGAAGACCCCTTTCCCTTTCTATTTCCCTTTCTACTGTCATTTTCTCCTATTGACAGTGTTCTTTGCCTTACAGAAGCCTTTTCAGTTTTCTGAGGTCCCATTTATCAGTTGTTGATTCTGGTGCCTGAGCCATTGGTGCTTTGTTCAGGAAGTTTTTTTCCCGTACCAATGAGTTCAAGACTACTCCTTACGTTGTCTGTGTTCTACTAGATTTAGTATATATGCTTTTACATTGAGGTCTTTGATCCACTTGGACTTGTTTTCATGGTAATAAATATGAATCTATTTGCATTCTTCTATATGCAGACCTCCATTTAAAGCAGCACCATTTGTTGAAGATCTTTCCCTTTTCCATTGTACAGTTTTGGATTCTTTGTCAAAAATCAAGTGCTTGAAGGTATGTTGGTTTATTTCGGGATCTTTGATTTGATTCCATTGATCAATTTGTCTGTTTCTATATTAATACCATGCAATTTTTACCACTATTGCTCTATAGTACAGTTTGTTTCAGGAATGGTGATTACTTAAGAGGTTCTTTTATTGTTCAGGATTGTTTTATCTATCCTGTGTTTTTTGTTTTTCCATACGAAGTGGAACAAGTTCTGTAAAAAATTATGTTGGAATTTTGATGGGAATTTCATTGGATCTGTATATTGCTTTTGGTTAAATGGTGCATTCACTATGTTAATCTTACTAATTCACGAGCAAGGGAGATCTTTCCATCTTCTGATGTCTTTCTCAATCTCTTTCTTTAGAGACTTGAAGTTCTTGTCATACAGGTCTTTCAATTGCCTAGTTAGAGTTACCCCAAGATATTATTTGTGGTTATTGTGAAGGGTGTTTCTCCCTAACTTCTTTCTCATGCCATTTATTCTTTGTGTAAAGAAGGGCTACTGATTTCTTGGATGTAAGTTTATATCCTGCCACTTTGTTGAAGGTATTTATCAGCTGTAGGATTTCTCTGGTAGACTTTTTGGAGTCACTTATATGTACTATGATATCGTTTATGAAGATCAAAACATTGACTTCTTTCTTTCCAATTTGTATTGTCTTGACCTCCTTTAGTTGTCCTATTACCCTAGCTAGAACTTCAAGTTCTATGTGGGAAAGATAGGGAGAGAGTGGACAGCCTTGTCTTGTCCCTGATTTTAGTGGAATTGCTTTAACTTTCTCCCCATTTAATCTGATGTTGGCTGTCGGTTTACTTTATAATTGCCTTTATTGTGTTTTGGTATGTTCCCTGTATCTCTGATCTCTCCAAGACTTTTAATTTGAAGGAATGTTCAATATTGCCTGTACTGGCTGGTTTTGTGTGTCAACTTGACACAAGCTGGAGTTATCACAGGGAAAGAAGCTTCAGTTGATGAAATGGCTCCATGAGACCCAGCTGTAAGTCATTTTCTCAACTAGTGATCAAGTCGGGAGGATCCATCTAATTGTGGGTGGTGCCATCCCTGGGCTGGTAGTCTCGGGTTCTATAAGAGCAAGCTGAGCAAGCCAGGGGAAGCAAGCAAGCTAGTAAGTAACGTCTCTCCATGGCCTCTGCATCAGCTCCTGCTTCCTAACCTGCTTGAATTCCAGTCCTGACTTCCTTTGGTGATGAACAGCAACGTGAAAGTGTAAGCTGAGTAAACCCTTTCCTCCCCAACTTGCTTCTTGGTCATGATGTTTGTGCAGGAATACAAACCCAGATAAAGACAAACTGGTATCAGGAGTGGAGTTTTCCCGTGACAACCTGACCATGTTTTGAAGAGGACTGTGGAAGGACTTTGGAACTTTGATTAAGAAGAATTATTGGAATGTTAAGAGGTTTGTGGAATGTTCTGTAGGAGCTTGGAAGATAATGTTGAGAACAGTGCACAATATGGAGGCCTGGCTTGTGAAATTTCAGAGGAAAGATTAAAGATTCTTATCAGGGCTGTTGGTGTTTTGATTGTGAAGATTCTGTGGTTTGGGGGGGATGAATAATCAGCTGTGATTAACAAGATACCAGAAGTGCTAAAGCAAAGCCTTTGCATTACTGGAACTATTGATGCTGGTCAGCTGGAGCTAAGAATTAGTGGTGATTAAGAAGAGACCAGCATCACTGAGGTGAAGTCATCTGGCAAGTGTTTTCTGAGAGCAAAAAGAGGCTGCATTCCAGAGATAGCCAAGGTTGTATCTTGTGCTGTGGCTGGACTTGGTAGTGTGAAATAGTCTGGTAGGTGGTACTGGTTTTGAGGGCACCTGAGACTGGACACTGAGGGATCATGGAAGGCCATTGGTGAAGGTGCAGCTTCAGTTGCAATTGATGGTCCAGGACTGAAGAGGTCATGTAAAGGGGTTGAGGACTACACCAGGAAGAGAGCCTATGAGATATTATTGGTGAAGCCTAGTTGCAGTGGAAGACAGCAGAGTTTTGGAGATGCCAGTACCATGGGATGATCACTAAGAACAGAACAGAACAGAAGCAGCAGTGAGGTACTGGCAGCTGGAGCCTAGAAGTCAAGGTGTATGCAAGAAAGGGCAGAGCTGGAGAGGTGACCCAAACCCTTGGAGGAGCTCAGAAGATCATGGGTGGACCCCAGGTTTTAGACTGTTAGAGTTTGATTTCACTTTTGATTTTGACTGTGCCCTGATACTTTTCCCTTTTGAAGGAAGAAAGTATTTGAATGGAGTCCACAGGTAATAGACTTTGAATTGTAAGAAGACTTTGAATTTTAAAAGATATTGGATATTTTAAAGGGATTGAAAATTTAATATGTAAAGACTGTGGGATTCTTAAAGTTATTTAGATCTTGAGGTTGAATAAGAACATAAGGGTTGAGGCTTAATAGTGATTTGTTTGTGTGTCAAGTTGACAAGGGGTCAATTTTACTGGCTGGTTTTATGTGTCAACTTGACACAAGTTGCAGTTATCACAGAGAAAGGGGCCTCAGTTGAAGAAATGCCTCCATGAGACCCAGCTGTAAGTCATTTTCTCAACTAGTGATCAAGTGGGGAGGACCCAGTCCATTGTGGGTGGTGCTATCTCAAAAAAAAAAAAAAAACCCATAATACACAAACATACATACTTGTTGAGGTAAATTTCCAACCCCAATAAGCCTGTGCAAAAAACACACAACTCAATTATAATATTTATAAATAGCACACCTAGATTGGACTGATTCACCGCTCTACTGCTCTATTCCTCAGCTATGAAATCCCTTGCTACGTGCATTTCCTCTAGGCCATGTGCTCCTGCTCCATCTTCCTTCCACCTCCTTTGTCTCTTCTGTCTCCTTGTCTTCCTCACCCCCAACTCCTCCTCTCCCTCTCTCTAAAACTCCCAGTCCCAACTTTTTTTTCCCACTGTTCAATCACAGGATCTAGCCTTTATTTGACCAATTAAGATTTCACATGAAATCATCTGAGTACATGATCTACTCTGCCTCATCAGGGAAACCTCTCTTCAGGGAGCAAAATTAGCATCAAAACAAAACAGCAATCAAAAACACAAAATAACACAATAATTATAACAAATTTCAAAAATTAAAATAGTAGCATCATTTAGAAGCATTTTTTCTTGAAGTAAAAACATTACCTAATAGAAGTGAGCTAATTTGCCAGAGGTTAAGTTTAGAATGAAATTGAGTACTAAGGCTGTCTTTCCCACTGGCATGGAGTAGGATGAGCATGAGAGATACTGCTGGATTCCTGCCTCTGACCCTAGCATTTCTGTTCTTTGTGGAGCCGCATGCACACAGCAACTGAAAACACACTGCCTGAAATGTAGGAGGATTCAAAGTACTCACATGAACTATTTTCTTTATTTACACTCCAATTGTTATCCCCTTTCCCAGTTTCCCTTCCAGAAACACCCCATCCCATCCCCCTACCCACAGTCTCCATGAGGGTGCTCCCCTACCCACACACCCACTTCCTCCCGCCTCCCTGCCCTGGCATTCCCCTACACTGGGGCATCAAACCTTCTCAGGACCTAGGGCCTCTCTTCCCATTGATGCCCAACAAGGCCCATCCTCTGCTATGTATGAGGGTTGAGTCAGGGGTCGCTCCATGTGTACTCTTCGGTTGGTGGGTTAGACCCTGGTTCAGACCCTGGGTTGTCTGCTTGGTTCATATTGTTCTTTCTGTGGGGATGCAAACCCCCTCAGCTACCTCAGTCCTTTCTCTAACTTCTCCATTGGGAACCCTGTTCTCAGTCCAATGGTTGCCTGAACTTCTACCACAATATTTGTCATGTTCTGGCAGAGCCTCTCAACAGACAGCTCTATCAGGCTCCTGTCAGCATGCACCTCTTGGCATCCCCATTAGTGACTGGGTTTGTTGACTGCATGTGGGATGGATCCCCATGTATGGCAGTCTCTGAATGGCTGTTCCTTCAGTCTCTGCTTCAGACTTTTTCTCCATATTTTCTCCTGTGAGTATTTTGCTCCCCCTTCTAAGAAGGATTGAAGCATCCACACATCTTTCTTCTTGCACTTCATGTGGTCTATGAATTGTATCTTGGGTATTCTGAGCTTTGGGGCTAATATCCATTTATCAGTCAATACATATGTGTGCTATTTTGTGTTTGAATTACCACAATGGGGACGATATTTTCCAGTTCATCTATTTGCCTAAGAAATCCATGAGTCATTGTTTTTAATAGTTGAATAGTATTCCATTGTGTAAATGTACCACATTTTCTGTATCCATTCCTGTGTTGAAGGATAACTGGGTTCTTTTCAGCTTCTGGCTATTATAAATAAGGCTGCTATGAACATAGTGGAACATGTGTCCTTGTTATATGTTAGAGCACCTTTTGGCTATATGCCCAAGAGTGGTATAGCGGGGTATTCAGGTAGTGCAAAGTCCAATTTTCTAAGGAACCATCAGACTAATTTCTGGAGTGGTTATACCAGCTTGCAATCCTACCAAAATGGAGGAGTGTTCCTATTTCTCCACATCCTCGCCAGCACCTAAGGTTAGCCATTCTGACTGGTATGAGGGGGAATCTCAGCTTTGCTTTGATTTGTATTTCCCTGATGACTAAGGATTCTGAACATTTCTTTATGTGTTTCTCAGACATTCAATATTTCTTGGTTGAGAATTCTTTGTTTAGCTCTGTACCCCATTTTTAATAGGGTTATTTGATTCTCTAGAGTCTAACTTCTTGAGTTCTTTGTATATGTTGAATATTAGCCCTCTATCTGATGTAGGATTAGTAAAGATCTTTCTCCAATCTAGTAGTTGACATTTTATCCTATTGATATTATCCTTTGCCTTACAGAAGCTTAGGAATTTAATGAGGTCACATTTGTTGATTGTTGATCTTAGAACATGTGCCATTGGTGTTCTGTTCAGTAAACTTTCCCCAGTGCCCAAGTGTTTGAGCCACTTCCCCATTATTTCTTCTATTAGTTTGAATGTATCTGGTTTTATGTGCAGGGCCTTGATCTACTTGGACTTGAGCATTGTACAGGGTGATAAGAATGTATCAATTTGTATTCTTCTACATGCAGACCACCAGTTGGACCAGTACCATTTGTTGAAAATGCTGTCTTTTTTCCATTGGATGGTTTTAGCTCCTTCGTCAAAGAACAAGTGACCATAGGTATGTGGGTTCATTTCTGGGTCTTCCACTCTATTCCTTTGATTGGTTCACCTGCCTCTGTACCAATACCATACAGATTTTGTCACTATTGCTCTGTAATATAGCTTGAAGTCAGGGATGGTGATTCTACCTGTAGTTTTTTTTTTTTTATAGTTTTTGAGAATACTTTTTGCAATCCTATGTCTTTTATTATTCCAAATGAATTTGAAATTTCTCTTTCCAACTCTAGAAAGAATTGAGTTGGAATTTTGATGGAGATTGCATTGAATCTATAGATCGCTTTCTGGTAAAATGGCCATTTTTACTATACTAATCGTGCCAATCCATGAGCATGGGAGATCTCTCCATCTTCTGAGATCTTCTTTGATTTTGTTCTTCAAAGACTTGAAGTTCTTGTCACACAGATCTTTCACTTGCTTGAGTAGAGTCACACCAAAGTATTTTATATTATTTATGACTGTTGTAAAGCATGTCAATTCCCTAGTTTCTCCCTCAGTTTGAGCCTTCCTCTACTCAAAATGATAAACAGGCTGAGGGAGATAATTTTATATTCTGTTTGAGATAATTTTATATCCAGTCAATTTGCTGAAGATTTTTAATCAGGTTTAGGAGTTCTTTGGTGGAATTTTTGGAGTCACTTAATTATACTATCATATCATCTGCAAATAGTGATATTTTGACTTCTTCCTTTCCAATTTGTATCCTGTGGACCTCCTTCTGTTATCTGATTGCTCTCTCTAGGACTTCAAGTACTATATTGAATAGGTACTTGAAGAGAGTTTCTATCCTTATCTAGTCCCTGATTTTAGTGGAATTCAAGTTTCTCTCCATTTAGTTTCATGTTGGCTACTGGTTTGCTATGTATTGCTTTTCCTATGTTTAGGTATAGTCCTTGAATTCCTGATGTTTCTAAGACTTATATCATGAAGGGGTGTTAAATTTTGTCAAATGCTTTCTCAGCATCTAATGAGATGATCATGTGGTTTTTCCTTTGACTTTGTTTACAAAGTGGATTATGTTGATAGATTTTTGTATATTGAACCATCCTGGCATCCCTGGGTTAAAGCCTACTTGATCATGATGGATGATCGTTTTGATGTGGACTTGGATTCAGTGTGTGAGAATTTTATTGAGTATTTTTGCATTGCTATTCATAAGGAAAATTGGTCTGAAGTTGTCTCTATAGTGTGGCTGAGGTGTAATTTTGGCTTTAAAGAACGAACTGGGTAGTGTTTCTTCTGTTTCTGTTTTGTGGAAATGTTTGAAGAGTATTGGTATTTGGTCTTCTTTGAAGGTCTGATAGAATTTTGCACTAAACCCCTCTGGTCCTCGATTTTTTTTTTGGTTGGGAGATTTTAATGGCTGCTTCTATTTCTTTAGGTGTTGTGGGACTGTTTTAGATGGTTTATTTGATCCTGATTTAACTTTGGTACCTGGTATCTGTCTAGAATATTGTCCAGAAAACTAGAAATTCATCCAGATTTTCTAGTTTTGTTGATTGTAGGCTTTTGTAGTAGGATCTCATAATTTTTTTGAATTTCCTCCGTTTCTTTTGTTATGCCTCCCTTTTCATTTCTGATTTTGTTAATTTGGATACTGTCTCTGTGCCCTCTGGTTTGTCTGGCTAAGGTTTTATCTATCTTGTTGATTTTCTCAAAGAACCAGCTCTTGGTTTTGTTGATTCTTTGTATAGCTCTTTTGATTTCTACTTGATTGATTTCAGCCCTGAGCTTATTTCCTGACATCTACTCCTCTTGGGTCTATTGGCTTCTTTTTGTTCTAGAACTCTCAGGTGTGATGTCCAGATGCTAGTGTATGCTCTCTCTCCAGTTTCTTTTTGGAGGAACTCAGAGGTATGAGTTTTCCTCTTAGCATTGCTTTCATTGTGTCCCATAAGTTTGGGTATGCTGTTCCTTCATTTTCATTAAATGCTAAAATTCTTTAATTTTTTTCTTTCTTTCTTCCTTGACCAAGTTATCATTGAGTTGAGTGATGTTTAACTTTCATGTGTATATGGGCTTTCTGTTTTTATTGTTCTTAAAGACTAGCCTTAGTCCTTGGTGATCTGATTGGATGGAAGGGATGATTTCAACCTTCTTGTTTCTGTTGAAGTCTGTTTTGTGACCATATATGGTCAATTTTGGAGACGGTGGTGAGATAAAGGTATATTCTTTTGCTTTAGGATGAAATGTTCTGTAGATATCTGTTAAATCCATTTGGTTCATAATTTCTGTTAGTTTCACTGTGTCTCTGTTTAGATTCTATTTCCAAGGTCTGTCTATTGCTGATAGTGGAATGTTGAAGTCTCTCCCTATTGTGTGAGGTGCAATATGTGCTTTGAGTTTTAGTAAATTTTCTTTTATAAATGTGGGTACCCTTGCATTTAGAGCATAGGTGTTCAGAATTGAGAGTTCATCTTCATGGATTTTTCCTTTGAGGAGTATGATGTGTCCTTCCTTGTCTTTTTTGATAACTTTTTGTTGAAAGTCGATTATATTCAATATTATAATGGGTACTCCAGCTTATTTTCTGAGACAATTTGCTTCAAAAATTGTTTTCCAGCCTTTTAGTTTGAGGTAGTGTCTGTTTTTGTCGCCGAGGTGCAGCAAAATGCTGGGTCCTGTTTATATATTCAGTCAGTTAGCCTATGTCTTTTTAAGGGGAAGTTGATTCCACTGACATTAAGAGATAATTAAGGAGTAGTGATTGTTGTTTCATGTTATTTTTGTTTTAGAGGTAGAATTATGTTTGTGTGGCTATCTTCTTTTGGGCTTGTTGAAATTAGATTACTTTCTTGCTTTTTCCAGGGTGTAGTTTCCCTCCTTGTGTTGGAGTTTTCCATCTATTATCCTGTTTAGGACTGTATTTGTGGAAAGATATTGTGCACATTTGGTTTTTTCATGGAATGTTTTTGTTTCTCCATCTATATTAATTTCGAGTTTTGCTGGGTATAGTAGCCTGGGCTGACATTTGTGTTTTCTTAGGTTCTGTATGACATCTGCCCAGGATTTGGGCTCTCATAGTCTTAGATGTCTGGTGTAATTCTGATAGGTCTGCCTTTATATGTTACTTGACCTTTTTCCCTTAGTGCTTTTAATACTCTTTCTTTGTTTTCTGCATTTGGAGTTTTGATTATTATGTGGCAGCAGGAGTTTCTTTTCTGGTACAGTCTATTTGGAGTTCTGTAGGCCACTTATGCGCATCTTTTTCTTTAGGTTAGAAAGTTTTCTTCTATAATTTTGTTGAAGATATTTTCTGACCCTTTGAGTTAGAAATGTTCACTCTTTTCTATACCTATTATCCTTAGGTTTGGTCTTCTCATTTTGCTCTGGATTTCCTGGATGTTTTGGGTTAGGAGCTTTTGTTTTGCATTTTCTAGTTTCTTCAACTATTTTCTTCTGCACCTGAGATTCTTTTTTCAATCTCTTATATTCTGTTGGTGATGATTGCTTCTACAACTCTTGATCTCTTCCCTAGGTTTTCTATCTCCAGGTTTGTCTCTCTTTGTGATTTTCTTATTTTTTCTATTTTCATTTTTAAGTCCTGGATGGTTTGGTTCAATTCCTTCACCCATTTGGTTGTGTTTTCTTGTAATTCTTTAAAAGATTTTGGTGTTTCTATCTGTTTATCTGTGTTCTCCTGAATTTCTTTAAGATAGTTAATTTTGTCTGTCCAAAAGTCATTTATCATCATCATGAAATACAATTTTAAATCCAAATCTTGCCTTTCTGGTGTGTTTGGGTATCCAGTACTTGCTGTGGTGGTTGAACTGGGTTCTAAATATGCCAAGTAATCTTAGTTTCTGGTGCTTATGTTCTTGTGTTTGCCTCTTACCACATGGTTATCTCTGATGCTAGTTGGTCTTGGTGTGCCTGACTGGAGCTTGTTCCTCCTGTTGGCCTGTGAACCTTTGATCTTAGGAATGGGAATACTCCTGGAGACCAGGCAGGTTTTGAGACTTGTTCAATTTTAATTTTGTTGTATAAGTAATCATAGTTTGAAACCTCATTGGAAGAATAACAGTATCATCCAACCAGACCTCCCAGAGCTCCCCAGGACTAAACCACCAATCAAAGAATACATATGGAGTCACCATGACTCCTGTCACATATGTAGCAGAGGATGATATTGTCTGGCATCAATAGGAGATGTCCTTGGTCCTGTGAAGGTTCATTTTTCCAATGTAGAGGAATGCCAGGGTGTTGAGGGGGAAGTAAGTGGGTTGGAGTCTGTGGGTGGGAGTCCATGGATGGGAGTGGGAGCATATCTTTATAGAAGAAGAGGGAGGGGAGAGGGGGAAGGAAAAGGAGGGAAGGAGATAACATTTGAAATGTAAATACATGAAATTGCCAATAATATTAAATTAATTAATTTAAAAAAGAAGGTGAAGCTAAACAAAAGAGAGAGTTTGGGTGAATTTGAAGATCTATTTTACTTGAATGAATTCTGAGAACAACTCAAATCAAAATTCTTTGTCCTTGTCATTAGAGGTTAGTCCCAGGACACAAAGCTAAGGGTAAATAGTTTCTTAAAATCTTTTAAATATTTTTAGTTAAATAACTAAAAACCAATATTGCTAATTCAAGTAGACATTTTCAAAGTTGGAAATTCCATTCAAATGACTTTTAGGTTAGTTGTTCGAAATTCAGACCATATTTCAAAACACTATTATAAATGGCTGTTATATTTCCAGGCTACCTCATGAAAATCTACTTAATGAGTAACATGGCTGAAATACTTTGCATTTATAATAAAAACAGTAAAGAGTAATGATATTTTAATGCTAGAATTCAAGTAATAATGGTGGGGCTAATTAACTTTAATATATTTTCTGTGCCTTACAGCTTGAGGAAATCTAGCATAATATGAGACTGAAGAGCTCACCCTGGGGTCAGAGCATATGGTTTAAATATTAACACAACAGTTTACTGTCTGGGTAACTATGGGGCAAAGTATGACTCACTAAACCCCAGTATATGCAACCATAAAACAGAAATTATGAAACCTCATAGGGTTGATGTAACAGTTAGGTGACAAAACAAAACACTGGCATTATGGAGCTTGACATATACAAGAAACTCAATATACAACTGTCTCAGATATAGTGGATAGTTACTGCTGATGGAGGCCTTTTTATTGGGTGGACTCTAGAGCAAGGTTATTATAATTAAAATCCAATAGTTCACTGAGGAAAGAGTCCTATTTTCACAAAGATTGGAGTTGAGATGCTCTGAGATTAAACAATTTATACAAAGTCCCATAAAATTATGTCAACTTCTTGGGTTACCAGGTGATGCTAAGTTGTATCAAATTGAAAATAAAAGCTAATCAGGATGATAGGTAGACAGATAAATAGGTAAATTAGATTAATAGCTAGACAGAAAGATAATAGTTAGAAAAATAAATGTTTCTCTGGTAATCCTTATTATTGACTACATAAATATAAGGTGAAAGAATGAAGCCAAGTATATAGGTCAGCAGGGTAGAAAGCCAAGAATCCTTGTGTTGTATTCTGACACCTTTGGATTTCAGTGTGAATGCTTCAGACCTTAATCTGTGCTGGATAACACTACCCCTGGTAGGCTTAGGGCAAGTGGCATATTCCAGGCCCAGAGAAGGAAAAGAAAGACAAACTTTCTAAACTCAGCAATCATGTGAGCCAAGTCAGAGATGGGTTCATCATTTTTTTCAAAAAATTGATTTTAGGGACTCCATCACCACATCTGAAGCAGTTGGTGTGTATTAAAACCTTTAATGCTAAATATTCTGTCATGAAACTTAACATAGTTTCTCTTTCAAGAGTCCAGCTTCTCTAGAAAGTAGAGATGAAATGTTTGATTTCTGGAAGTTCTCTAAATAGTAGTGCTCCTCTGCATAATCACCACCACCATCACCACCACAACCACCACCATCACCACAATCATTATTATCATCATCAAGCCCAAGGATGTGTTAAAGAGCAGGAAATGATGTGGGCTTTTGTTTGCTTTATAAAATCACTTTATTATACTAAACTTTATTATAGCTAGATGCAAAAAGACACTCAAACAATTGTCCATTACCAAACTTATACACCCCTGTGAACTTCTATACCATTCAAATGTCCATTCTAAAGTCAATCACTACTGAATACATTTCTGTGGACCTATCCACTACACACACACACACACACACACACACACACACACACAGAGAGAGAGAGAGAGAGAGAAAGAGAGAGAGAGAGAGAAGAGAGAGAAGAAAAAAAAAACAAAGGAAGAAACAAAAGAACAAAGGAAGGAAAAAGCTGCAATGGAGTTGCAACTGGGGAAACAATTAGCTTTATTTTCTCTCTCAATTTTTTTTTGTCTTCTGTCTTATTGCTTACATTTTTCCTTCTTCATCACCAAATAGCATGTTTCAGTTTTTTAAATGTTATTCTATATCTTCCTTTACAGATTTTGATATAAACAAGTATACAGTATAGTCTAAAATCCACATATGAGAGAGAATGGATATTTTTCCTGAGATTATATGACTATACTTAATATTATATTTTCTAAATCCATCTATCTCCCTACAGAGTTCATATTTTCTTTATAGGTAAAGAATATACTACTCATATGGGTACCACATTTCATTATTAATTTATTTGCTTTTTTCCCATATTTATTAAATTGGGTATTTCTTATTTACTTCAAATGTTATTCTGTTTCCCAGATTCCAGACCAAAATACCCCTAACTTCACCCTCTCTCCTTACATGTGGGTATTCCCCTCCCCATCCCCCTCCATTACCACCCTCCCCCAAAGAATCCCGTTCAATGGTGGTCCAGGGTTTGCCCTTCCACTGGTGCCCTTACTAGGCTATTCATCGCTACCTATACAGTTGAAGTCCAGGGGTAGTTCAGGTGTAGTCTTTAGGTAGTGGCTTAGTCCCTGTAGGCTCTGGTTGGTTGGCATTGTTGTTCATAAGGGGTCTCAAGCCCCTTCTAGCTCTTTCAGTCCTTTCTAAGATTCCTTCAGCGGGGGTCCCGTTCTCAGTTCCGTGGTTTGCTGCTGGCATTTGCCTATGTATTTGCCGTATTCTGGCTGTGTCTCTCAGGAGAGATCTACATCCGGTTCCTGTCAGCCTTCACTTCTTTACTTCATCCATCTTAACTAGTTTGGTGGCTGTATATGTATGGGCCACATGTGGGGCATGCTCTGAACGGGCATTCCTTCAGCCTCTGTTCTAAACTTTGCCTCCCTATTCCCCCCAAGGGTATTCTTGTTCTCCTTTTAAAGAAGGAGTGAAGCATCTGCATTTTGGTCATCCTTCTTGAGTTTCATGTGTTCTGTGCATCTACGGTAATTCGAGCATTTGGGCTAATATCCACTTATCAAAGAGGGCATACCATGTGTGTTTTTCTGTGATTGGGTTAGCTCACTCAATACAATATTTTCCAGTTCCATCCATTTGCCTATGAATTTTATAACGTCATTGTTTTTGATAGCTGAGTAATATTCCATTGTGTAGATGTACCACATTTTCTGTATCCATTCCTCTGTTGAAGGGCATCTGGGTTCTTTCCAGCTTCTGGCTATTATAAATAAGGCTGCTATGAACATAGTGGAGCACGTGTCTTTGTTATATGTTGGGGCATCTTTTGGGTATATGCCCAAGAGAGGTATAGCTGGGTCCTCGGGTAGTTCAATGTCCAAATTTCTGAGGAACCTCCAGACTGATTTCCAGAATGGTTGTACCAGTCTGCAATCCCACCAACAATGGAGGAGTGTTCCTCTTTCTCCACATCCTCCCGAGCATCTGCTGTCACCTGAGTTTTTGATCTTAGCTGTTCTCACTGGTGTGAGGTGAAATCTCAGGGATGTTTTGATTTGCATTTCCCTTATGACTAAAGATGTTGAACATTTCTTTAGGTGTTTCTCAGCTATTCGGCATTCCTCAGCTGTGCATTCTTTGTTTAGCTCTGAACCCCATCTTTTTATAGGGTTATTTGCCTCCTACAGTCTAACTTCTTGAGTTCTTTGTATATTTTGGATATAAGCCCTCTATCAGTTGTAGGATTGGTAAAGATCTTTTCCCAATATGTTGGTTGTCATTTTGTCCTAACAGTGTCCTTTGCCTTACAGAAGCTTTGCAGTTTTATGAGATCCCATTTGTCGATTCTTGATCTTAGAGCATAAGCCATTGGTGTTTTGTTCAGGAAATTTTCTCCAGTGCCCATGTGTTCGAGATGCTTCCCCACTTTTTCTTCTATTAGTCTGAATGTATCTGGTTTGATGTGGAGGTCCTTGATCCACTTGGACTTAAGCTTTGGACAGGGTGATAAGTATAGATCCATCTGCATTCTTCTACATGCTGGCCTCCAGTTGAACCAGCACCATTTGCTGAAAATGCTCTTTTTTTCCATTGGATGGTTTTGGCTCCTTTGTCAAAAATCAAGTGACCAAAGGTATATGGGTTCATTTCTGGGTCTTCAATTCTATTCCATTGGTCTATCTGTCTGTCTCTGTACCAATACCATGCAGTTTTTTGTTTTTTTGTTTTTTGTTTTTGTTTTTGTTTTTTATCAATATTGCTCTGTAATACTGCTTGAGTTCAGGGATAGTGATTCCCCCAGAAGTCCTTTTATTGTTGAATGAACTTTTAGCTATCCTGGTTCTTTTGTTATTCCATATGACTTTGCAAGTGTTCTGTCTAACTCTCTGAAGAATTGGATTGGAATTTTGATGGGGATTGATTAAATCTGTAGATTGCTTTTGGTAAAATGGCCATTTTTACTATATTAATCCTGCCAACCTATGAACATGGGAGATCTTTCCATCTTCTGATATCTTCAATTTATTTCTTCTGAGGCTTGAAGTTCTTATCATAGAGATCTTTCACTTGCTTGGTTAAAGTCACACCAAGTTATTTTATATTATTTGGGCCTATTATGAAGGGTGTCGTTTCCCTAATTTCTTTCTCGGCTCGTTTCTATTTTGTCTAGAGGAAGGCTACTGATTTATTTCAGTTAATTTTATACCCAGCTATTTTGCTGAAGGTGTTTGTCAGATTTAGTAGTTCTCTGGTGGAACTTTTGGGATCAATAAAATATACTATCAAATCATCTGCAAATAGGCCAACTGAAAATACAATGCTGTAGTATTTAGAAATTACTCATTGCAATGTGAAATTACCAAAAGTTATTTAGAAGAAGTCTGTTCCTCAATTAATAAGTGGCTTTCATGTAAAGGAAATAATGTAAAACTCAACATATGTGCACACTGGGTGAAAATATCATGAGCTGTTATTAACATTTCTTCTCCTTTGAGTTGGGGGTCTTCACTCTCTTCTATACCTATTATCCTTAGATTTAATCTTCTCATTGTGTCCTGGATTTCCTGTATGTTTTTGGCCAGTGGCTTTTTGTGTTTTACATTATCTCTGACAGTTGTGTTGATTTCTATGGAATCTTCTGCTCCTGAGATTGTCTCTTCTAACTCTTGTTCAGTCTTGGTGATGCTTGTACCTCCTTGTCTCTTCCTTTGGTTTTCTATATCCAGGGTTGTCTCCCTTTTTGCTTTCTTTATTGTTTCTATTTTCATTTTCAATTCCTTCACCTGTTTGATTGTGTTTTCCTGGAATTCTTTCAAGGATTTTTGTGTTTCTTCTCTAAGGGCTTCTACTTCTTTACTTGTGTTTTCCTGCATTTCTCTAAGGGAGTTCTTTATGTCTTTCTTGAAATCCTCCAGCATCATGATCAAATGTGATTTTAAATCTAGATCTTGCTTTTCTGGTGTGTTTGGATATTCCGTGTTTGCTTTGGTGGGAGAATTGGGCTCTGATGATGCCATGTAGTCTTGGTTTCTGTTGCTGGGGTTCCTGCGCTTGCCTCTCGCCATCAGGTTGTCTCTGGTGTTACCTGGTTCTGCTATTTCTGACAGTGGCTTGACCGTCCTATAGGTCTGTGTGTCAGGAGTGCTGTAGACCTGTTTTCCTGTTTAGTTTCAGCCAGTTATGGGAACAGAGTGTTCTGCTTTCAGGCATGTAGTCTTTCCTGTCTACTGGTCTTCAGCTATTCCTGTTTGTGTGTGTCCTGAGTCCACCAGGCAGGTCATTTGGAGCAAAAAAGTTGGTCTTAACCTCTTCTCTCAGGCCTGAAGTCGCTCTCATTCATTTGTTGGTTGACATGTACTTTGTTCTATTTTTTTCCTTTGTAGACAGTGCAGAAATAAGTTTATATGCAAATATCTCTACCGTAGGATATGAAGTTCTCTGTGTGTGTGTGTGTGTGTGTGTGTGTGTGTGTGTGTGTGTGTGTATACATACTCAGGGGCTGAATTCATGATCATTTGGCAGATATGTTTTTTATTTTTTTTAAGGACCTTACAAATTGACTACCATAATGACTATATTAATTTGCACTGTTACCTGCAGTGAATAAGTGTTCCTATCTCCTTATATCTTCTCGAACATTTGCAGTCAGATCTCTTCATGATGGTTGTGCTGAATGGGCTGAAATGGCACCTCAATTAGTTTTAATTTGCATTTTCCTGATGACTAGGGATCTTGCAGTGATTGAAAAATAGTTATTGGCCATATGTACATTGAGACCTATTTTTGCTGGCTGAGATGCTGATAGGAAATCTAAAGTACATTTCTCTACACAAATCTTGAATCTACCACTTGGACTCCACACTCTCTGTGGCTACTTTAATCTTTTGGCTCCCAGATTTTCTATTTCAGAATTTTCATCATTGGATGGTACATAATTGTCTTCAACACAATGTTGATGTTTATATTAATTGCAGTGTCTCTGAAGGTTCAATTAATAAGCCCAATTTTACTGGTGTTTTCACCATGTTTATTATTATTTTTTTGGATTAGTCATTTGGTTTCTTTTCCATTTTTTTTTGCTTCATTATATATTACATAAAAGATTTTGTTGGTGGCTGGAGAGATGGCTCAGTGGTTAAGAGCACTAACTGTTCTCCCAGAGGTCCTGAGTTCAGTTTTCCAGCAATCACATGGTGGCTCACAACCATCTGTAAAGGGATCCCATGCACTCTTTTGGTGTGTGTCTGAAGACAGCTGCAGTGTGCCCATATAAGTAAAAGTAAATAAATCTTTAAAACAAAGATTTTGTTGGTATGTTAATGTGGGATCCAAAACACAAAATGTCAGTCACTCACTTCTTTCCATTATTGACACTTGTGCCTTTATCACAAGTCTGACAGGCTAAAAATCCTAAGGGTGCTCCCTGCTACAAGCTCTGGAGGTTGCAGCTATTGTTGTCACCACTGCATTTCTGCTTGTAACCATCTTGGCAAACGAGGGCTTCTTAAAAGACCCAGTGCTCAGGAGTGCATTAACTTCTTGTCACCTGGTTTTTCTGACGATGTGCCAACCCTGTCTACTTGGAACCCAGCTGAGCTGTCCAATCCTGCCTTTTCTCTTATGTACTTTTTCTCCACACAGAATTCCTGAGACAAGCAAACAACCATTTATAGAAATGGCAGCCAGAACACTGAAAGACTGGAGTCTTCTCTACTTGAGATAATATAACCTCTGTGATGCTTTAGCATACATCACCATTTCCTCTGATTTTTGGGGTCGTTTCATAGGTTTGTAGTCAGTTTACTTCTTCATTCACACTGACAATTGATATGTCGACTGACAAGAGATCACGTTTCAAGTTCTTACCTCTCTTTCTGGAGTTACCAATTTTTTTGCCAAAGCAACTAAAACTAAAAGTGGGCTTCACAATGAGTCAAGGAAATAGAAATCTTGAACCTCTTTTTGCTACAATGAATTGGTGTCTAGAAATAGGTTTTTCATTTGTGGGCAGGCTTTTAGCAAAACACATGCACTTTTCACTGACCTATATGTTCAATTACGAAGTTTTACTGTGTTTTAAAATTGTTCATATATGGCACATGGTTCCAACGACACATGGCAATCATCCAATACATTTTTTACCTTAGGAAAGATTCAAATACGTAAAATTTTACTGAGACAAATGTATACTTTGGCCCACTTTGCCATAGACCAACTGAAAATACAATGCTTTAGTGTTTAGAAATTACTCATTGCAATGTGAAATTGCCAAAAGGTATTTAGAAAAAATCTGTTCCTCAATTAATAAGTGGCTCTCATGTAAAGGAAATATGTAAAACTCAGCATATGTGCACACTGGGTGTAAATATCATGAGCTGTTATTAACATTTCTTCCTGCTTTTGACTACATATTTCAAGCAATGTATTGCCTGAGTTATCACAAACAAAGAGACTGTTTTTTAGAACTAAAACTAAACATTTAGACAAATGTTGGATGTCAAAGAAATCATCTAGAAAACACTTATCTATACATTCTAGTGACCATAAAAATTCCTCAATTTCTCTAAATTCTTCTTTTAAGCTGGCTTGAGACACTTGGGAAAATTTTGCGTGCTGTTTTATGAACAAAAGACTATATTTTTATTTAATAATTTTCTATCAGTTTTATTAGTCTCTTGAGAATTTTATATACTTTATTTTGCTAATGTTTGTTTTCCCCTCTACTCTTTCCAGACATAATCCATTCCCTATCCAACCGAGATTGTGTACTTCCCTTCCCCATCAAGTACAGTTTGCGATGCTCATATATTCTTGGAAGTGGAGCTTTCATTAGAGCATGGGCAAGCCACTAGGAGCCTCACCAATATAGAAAACAGATATTTCCTCTCCCAGCAGTAATCAGTTGCAAATAACTTCTTAGCTAGGGGTGAGACTTAGTTTCTGTATTTGCCCTCCGAGCTGAGAATTTTTTCAGGCTTGAGCTTGTATAGGTCTTGTGCATGTTCTTATAACCACTATGAATTCACATGTGGAACTACACTGTTACATCTAGGGAAAAAATACCCATTGTTTTTTTGTAGTCATTTTCCACTTCTGATTCTTACAATCTTTATGACTCCTCTTCCATAATGATTCCTAGGCTCACTGGACCTTGAGGGGAAGAGGTATAATATAGATATTCTGTTTTAAATTAAATACTGCAGTCTCTTGTGCTCTGCATTTTGACCAGTTAATGGTACTCTATTTGGTCACTATCTCCTGCAAATAGAAGTGTCTCATATGAGAGCTTAGAGATATATTAATATCTGGGGATAATCATAACTCATTAGTTAGGCAATTTGGATACTTCATCTATTGATAACAACAACAACAACAAGTTCTCCCCTAGGGCTGATGACATGTTTCATTTTTATGGTGAAGGTATCAGGTTGGTTACTCTCATGACATTCATGCAACTATTACATCACTAGGAGTATCTTGCCAAGCCTACTGATGGAGATTTCAGGATTCATGACTGGGTAAGATTGATTTTTCCTTATTACTCTGTTAGAACACAGCATCTTACGGACACATAAAAGGCATCCAGTAGGTACAAAGTTTACATGTGAGTACTGGTTTGATTTTTCCAGTAAGTTGATTCAAATGTGCAATATCTTCACCAATAGGGTCTTACTATCAAGTTTCAGAGGGTTTCCAAGAGCATTGGCAATACCTTGTAATGTTTGAGAATCTGTGGGACCTCACTAACAATTCTGTAAGTTGTAACTCATTTGGGAATAGGAGAACAGGATAGAGGAGAATATGGTAACTGTCATTTTTATTGCTGTGATGGAACACCATGACCCAAGCACTTTGGGGAGGGAAGGGTTTATTTGGCTTACAATTCCCTATTACTGTTCATCATCAACAGAAGTCAAGACAGGAACTGAAATAAGGCAGGCAAGAATCTGGAGGCAAGAGCAAATGTAGTAGCCATAGAAGAGTGCTTACCGGATTTTTTTTTTTTTCCATCATGACTTGTTCAGCCTGCCACTTGTAGAACCCAGGACAACCAGCCCAAGGATGAAGTCACTCACAGTGGGCTGGGCTCTCCCTATGAATCACTAATTAAGACAGTGCCATACAGCTGGTTCTAACAGAGGCATTTGCTCAGCTGAACTTCCCTTCATTTAGATAATAGTAGCTTGTGTCAAGTTGACATAAAAGTAGTTGGCATAGATAACTAACACTAAGATGTCAAAAGTCATGCTAATATTTAATTTTTACAATTTTAGTAATCATTTTTGAGCAAGTGTATATGAATGTATTTATGCATGTGAGTGTAGGTAGTAGTGGAGGCCAGATAAACTGGATACCACGGAGCTGAAGTTGTTTAGGCAGCTGTGAGCCACCTGACATTTGTTCTGTGAATCAAACTTCAATCTTCTACAAAAGAAGTTTGCACTAAGCCATCTCTTAAGTTCCAGAATGTTTAACTATTTAGTAATGTACTGTTGTGGGAATTTTCTCTGGTGATGGTGGAAATGGAAGGGACTAGGCAATATCCATACAACCCCATTAAAATGTTACAACAAAGTTCACCTGGAAAAGCAATGGGTTTATTAAGATTATTTACAGAGCAACCAGTAAGGGATCATGGACATGAACATGAATATGGCACTACAGCAGCTACCCTGGAAGTGCCGTACCCAGCAAAGATGATGACTTTTTAATTACTGTGTAGGTAGAGCCCCCTTCATTAGTCCTTCTAAGATGTTATACTATAGCTCCTCCTGGAGATCTGGGGGCTGCAAGGTAGTTGCACACAACAGTTTGGGAGGGATTGGCTGGATACCTAGGTGAAGGTCCTGTGGGCTTTCCAATCCCCTTCTTTTACTATGGAATGCCAATAGTTAACAAGTCCAGATGTGTAGGATGATGTCATTATGCAGGAAAAGGCAGGTGCAAGATAGAACGAGGCCTGTCATTGGATGAAAAGGAAGGATGGGTGGGAGAAAAGTTTTAGACAGGACAAGGAGACTGGAGGGAAAGAGAGAGGAGCAGCTGAGAGAACATGGAGGTGGATGCTAAGGTTCCTCTCTGCACATTTACGGGTTATTTTGAATATTCTTAAGGGATGGATGTATGGCTTTGTATGTCTAGTGGGCAATTATATATTATCAGTTAGATCAGAGGTTATTATATTGTGTATTCTTTCATATGGTGATTTAATTGAATTCAAGAGAGTATGTGGTGGCTAGAGACACTGAGCTGCCATGGAATTGGGATGTGTATGTCTGGCATGGTGGCAACCTGCCTTGGGAACGAGATGGTTAGGGAGATTGTTGTCAGGTTCAGAGAGTAGTCATCAGCAGTGTGATATAGGATAGAGCAAAGCGGGTAAGATGCTTTCCTGACTAAGTTAAGGATATCTATCAGATATTTTGGGGCACTATGGTACTAGATACAGTGCGGGATAAAAGACAACAAATTTTTATAATTTTACAGCAACACAGATGTTATAATCTTTTGTCTTGCCAAACTTCCAAAGACGGTGGCCATTTGGCTTGGAGACTAATCTTTTATAATATCTATACATGAAAACTAAATTATGTAAGTGATTGATCAAAGCAAAACAAATACAATACAAAACAATAGAAAAAATTAAGAATTATAGATAGATCTATTGAAAACGTCTAATATATACATAGATTCACATGCATATTTTGTCTAGTCCTTTGATGATTGCTGTAACTTCATATTAGTCCATACTACAGAACGCTCCTAAATTTGAATCAAACCAAACTCTTCTGGAGGGGCTATAAGGAGAGTCTTCCTACCTGTACTCAAACAGATAGTCAACTACAAAAACACAATTTTTAGGAACATCTACATGTCTTTAACCCAGAGACATAGTTCTAGAGAATGGGAACTTAGTATTCTGTGATATCCATTGCTTATGCAAGTTTCTTTTAGGTACAAAGGAAAGACTATAATTCAAACTGAAGGTACTGTTCATTAAGTAGCTTAAATTCTAACATAGTGTAGTGTGGTTCCCTACACACACACACACACACACACACACACACACACACACACACACACACACACAAATGCTGTTATCATGTATCTATGGTTTAAACTGTTTTGAATTATTTAAGAAAATTCACATCAGCACCATATGTCTAATCTCACAGCAGACAAGGTGTTTCAACATTTAAAATAGCTGTTTTGGAATTTCCCAACAAATATTTGTATACCAATTGTCTAAAGAATATAAACTATCAAAAGGTTTTACCTAATAAGTATATAGTAATATAGAGATTAAAGTTACGGGCTTTGAAGTGGGATTGGTATAGTTTGTAACATCAGCTCCATCAACTGATATGTGTATGGCTTGAGATAAGTCACTTATAAATCATAGTTTCCTATTTTGCAAAAGACAGAGTGCTGATCAAACACCTACCATGCTATCCAGTCACTGCTGACTTTGCTCAGTGTGCATCTATGTTTCAAGTAAAATTGACAAATGCTAAAGAAAGACTCCTATTTATAAGACAACTATCTTTTTCCCTTTATTTTCCATCTTTATTAAATTGTGTATTTCTTATTTACATTTCAAATGTTTTTCCTTTTCACAGTTTCCAGTCCAACATCCCCTAACCCTTTCCCCTCCCCTTCTCTCTGGGTGTTCCCCTTCCATCCTCCCCCCAACACCACCCTCCCCTCAAGAATCTTGTTCACTGGGGGTCCAGTCTTGGCAGGACCAAGGGTTTCCCCTTCCACTGTGCCTTTATTAGGCTATTCATTGCTACCTATGCAGTTGGAGCCCAGAGTCAGTCCATGTATAATCTTTGGGTAGTGGTTTAGTCCCTGGAAGCTCTGGTTGGTTGGCATTGTTGTTCATATGGGGTCTCAAGCGCCTTCAACTCTTTAAGTCCTTTCTCTGATTCCTTCAATGTGGATCCCGTCATCAGTTTTGTGGTATGCTGCTGGTATTCACCTATGTATTTGCCTTATTCTGGCTGTGTCTCTCAGGACAGATCTACATCTGGTTCCTGTCAGCCTGCAGTTCTTTGCTTCATCCATCTTATCTAGTTTGGTGGCTGTATATGTATGGGCCACATGTGGGACAGACTCTGAATGTGCATTCCTTCAGCCTCTGTTCTAAACTTTGCCACCCTAAGCCCTCCTAAGGGCATTCCTGTTCCCCTTTTAAAGAAGGAGTGAAGCATCCACATTTTGGTCATCCTTCTTGATGTGTTCTGTGCATCTAGGGTAATTTGAGCATTTGGGCTAATATCCACTTATCAATGTGTGCATACCATGTGTGTTTCTCTGTGATTGGGTTACCTCACTCAGGATGATATTTTCCAGTTCATCCATTTGCCTATGAATTTCATAAAGTCATTGTTTTGGATAGCTGAGTAATATTTCATTGTGTAGATGTACCACATTTTCTGTATCCATTCCTCTGTTGTAGGGCATCTGGGTTCTTTCCAGCTTCTGGCTATTATAAATAAGGCTGCTATGAACATAGTGGAGCACATGTCTTTGTTATATGTTGGCGCATCTTTTGGGTATATGCCCAAGAGAGGTATAGCTGGGTCCGCGGGTAGTGAAATGTCTAATTTTCTGAGGAACCTCCAGACTGATTTCCAGAATGGTTGTGCTAGTCTGCAATCCCACCAACAATGGAGGTATGTTCCTCTTTCTCCACATCCTCACCAGCATCTGCTGTTGCCGGAGTTTTTGATCTTAGCTGTTCTGACTGGTGTGAGGTGGAATCTAAGGGTTGTTTTGATTTGCATTTCCCTTATGACTAAAGATGTTGAATATTTCTTTAGGTGCTTCTCAGCCATTTGACATTTCTCAGCTGTGAATTCTTTGTTTAGCTCTGAGCACCATTTTTTAATAGGGCCATTTGTCCCCTGCAGTCTAACTTCATGAGTTCTTTGTACATTTTTAATATAATCCCTCTATCAGTTGTAGGATTGGTAAAGATCTTTTCCCAATATGTTGGTTGCCATTTTGTCCTAACAACAGTGTCCTTTGCCTTATAGAAGCTTTGTAGTTTTATGAGATCCCATTTGTCGATTCTTGATCTTAGAGCATAAGCCATTGGTGTTTTGTTCAGGAAATTTTCTCCAGTCTCCATGTGTTCGAGATTCTTCCCCACTTTTTCTTCTATTAGTTTGAGTGTATCTGGTTTGATGTGGAGGTCCTTGATCCACTTGGACTTAAGCTTTGTACAGGGTGATAAGCATGGATCAATCTGCATTCTTCTACATGTTGACCTCCAGTTAAACCAGCACCATTTGCTGAAAATGCTATCTTTTTTCCATTGCATGGATTTGGCTCCTTTGTCAAAAATCAAGTGACCATAGGTGTGTAGGTTCATTTCTGGGTCTTCAATTCTATTCCACTGGTCTATCTGCCTGTCTCTGTACCAATATCATACAGTTTTTATCACCATTGCTCTGTAATACTGCTTGAGTTCAGTGATTGTGATTCTCCCGAAGTCCTTTTATTGTTGAGGATAGTTTTAGCTATCCTGAGATTTTTGTTCTTCCAGATGAATTTGCAAATTGTTCTGTCTAACTCTATGAAGTATTGGATTGGAATTTTAATTGAGATTGCATTGAATCTGTAGATCACTTTTGGTAAAATGGCCATTTTTACTATATCAATCCTGCCAATCCATGAGCATGGGAGATCGTTCCATCTTCTGAGACATTCTTCAATTTATTTCTTCTGATGCTTGAGGTTCTTATTATATGGATCTTTTCACTTGCATAGTTAAAGTCACACCGAGGTAGGTACTTTATATTATTTGGGTCTATTATGAAGGGTGTCGTTTCCCTAATTTCTTTCTTGGCTTGTTTTTCTTTTGTGTAGAGGAAGGCTACTGATTTATTTGAGTTAATTTTATACCCAGCCACTTTGCTGAAGGTGTTTATCAGGTTTAGTAGTTCTCTGGTGGAACTTTTTGGATCACTTAAATATACTATCATATCATCTACAAATAGTGATATTTTCACTTCTTCCTTTCCAATCTGTATCCTCTTGATCTCCTTTTGTTGTCTGATTGCTCTGGCTAGGACTTCAAGAACTATATTGAGTAAGTAGGGAGAGAGTGGGCAGCCTTGTCTAGTCCCTGATTTTAGTGGGATTGCTTCAAGTTTCTCTCCATTTAGTTTAATGTTAGCTACTAGTTTGCTGTATATGGCTTTTACTATGTTTAGGTATGGGCCTCGAATTCCTGTTCTTTCCAGGACTTTTATCATGAAGGGGTGTTGAATTTTGTCAAATGCTTCCTCAGCATCTAATGAAATGATCATGTGGTTTTTATCTTTCAGTTTATTTATATAGTGGATTATGTTGATGGTTTTCTGTATATTAAAACATCCCTGCATACCTGAGATGAAGCCCACTTGATCATGATGAATGATTGTTTTGATATGTTCTTGGATTCGGTTTGCAAGAATTTTATTGAGTTTTTTTTGCATCGATATTCATAAGGGAAATTAGTCTGAAGTTCTCTTTCTTTGTTGGGTCTTTGTTTTGTTTAAGTATAAGAGTAATTGTGGCTTCATAGAGGCATTCGGTAGTGCTACATCTGTTTCGATTTTGTGGAATAGTTTGGATAGTATTGGTATGAAGTCTTCTATCTTCATAATGGTCCTTCAGATGAAAATTGGTCAGGGTCAAAACCAATCACCATAATAACAACAAAATCATAGCATTTAGAGCATAGGGCTTAAAGTTGAGGGTCTTTGTGCTTTGTCATCCTCTGGATCCTTTTCGGAGCAGTAATTGTGCTATGAAGCAGTGATGATCTTGTTAGATTTAACCTCAAAAATCTTTCAAAAATGTTCCTTCTCTTTTGCCTGCAGGCACCAAATGTTCTCTGATTTCTTCTGCTTTGTTTATTTAACAGTCATCTTCTGTAGCCTTGTTTACTCTCAAGAAGACTTATTCCATGCATTAAAAAATGTTCTTGATAGACTGAAATGAAGGTATGATTATTTTCTGCTTTTATCATTTCTTTCTTGAACTCTCTTCTTTGATCTTTCTCTTTTCAATACAACAGTCTCTGGAACTGAAGGAATAATAATCAGTCTGGAGACAGAAATAATAATTCATCCTCTCATCCCGCCTGCTTGGTTGATTCTGGTAGTTGACTGAGTTCTTCAAGACACAAGCAACTATTCCACATGTGGCTTACAGGACCCTTGCAATCTAGTTCCTGTCTAATTCTTGACTTGCTTGTGTCTTCTATCTGGAACCTTGTCTAAGACTCTTGTGACCAAATGCTCCCTTTGCTTCAGAATCCTTCCTCACCTTGACTTCAGGAGCACATTTTCTGCCACTGTTCTTCATGCAAAACAAGCACAGGCCCTGACTGGTCTAGCATCACCTTGGATTCCCTCTTATCTCTGCAGTCTAGTCAGGCACTTTTACTTTATAAATGAAAAAATCGAAATGATAATATAACTACAGCCTTTCTGTCCTCCATTTTTTCTCAAAATCTCTCATGTCAGCCCCCTGCTATCTTCTTTTTTCTTTAATTGTACATATATATCTCCAAAATATATAAATGCAAATACTCCATCTGTATAATCTTACTTATGTGTGTACATTTTTAGGGCTGATTGTTTAGTGTCAGATAACCAATCAGTATGCTATTCCCTGGAGTAGACTATTTCTCTCACTCTCTACATTCCTTAGTTGCTTATAGTTCTTTGTGCTAGTACCTTTTGTGTGATCAGTAGAATTTATAGTAGGAATGGAAGGAGATAAACAATGAAGAGACACATGACACATAGTAGGTTTTCAATGAATATCACTGTGTTCTAGTAATAAAAGTCTCTGAATATTTTCTATTCTGGTTCCTGAATTGTCTTTCAGAGTTTCCTTTTATAAAATAATTACTGGCACAAGATGCTATTTCAGCAGGCAGAGCTACTCTTCCCAATCTATGTGAATGACCTGGATAGGGCTCCTCTCCTTCCGTGACCATGGACTGTATATTGGTTAAGAACAAGGTATCTGGCTAGTAGAGCAGAGCATGTGGAAGCATGTGGAGAAAGTGGCCAAAGGAGTAAAGTTATTGCCAGGCACTGCTGGGGGGCCTGGTGAAACCATTGTCTAACAGACAAAAGTCATTCATGAGGACGGCTGTTCAGAGGAAGACTGAAAGGAATATAAAGTATCTGTCTACAGCAACACTATATAGTCCATCACTGCAGTCCTAACAGGCACAGGTGGCTAAAGACTGATTTGAGAAAGCTTCCAGAGCAGATGATACCCAACAGTTATTTGTTTTAGTGGGCAGTGTTGAGGAAAGAACCAGAATGAGCAGGCAGGATTATGTGTGTGGGAATCCCTGCAAACATTATAGCTGGCAGAGGAATGATCTGTATGAGGCAAAAAGGAAATGCAGTTTAGCCACTGCTGTTTGAACTCTAGAGTCTGACATCAGGTAGATTTGTCTTGTTTGTTCGTTTGTTTTTGTTTTTCATTTAGCTACAGCACAATCTTGGAAAAAAGTTTCCTAGTAAAATAATCACAATCCCATATATACAAGAAAGCTTATGCAGCTTAACATCCTAGGGGAGGATCAGATGTGTGCTCAGTCATACAGATAATGTAGAGGTCACCAAGCTACAGAGTACATGTGACATTACCTGAAAGATAGGTACTAATGACTGAGAAACAGTGCTCAATATAAAAGTCTAGGGAGGGTGACTCTTGGGTAAACATAATATAGTCAGGGGATTCAGGTATGGCTTGGCCCCATAGATAGCAAAACTCACCAGATTATTAACTACAGTCATTCCCAGACTTCTGGATGAAAAACATCTCTTCCCGTGAAGAGACATGTTGCAAGTAATTTTAATTAGCCAAGCTTGCTCTTTCAGTCTCTTGCAGCTAGTTCCACTAAGCTGCCAACAACCACCCAGGCCTCACTCAGCTCCCATGCTAGCTCTCCTGGTCTTTGCTTGCTCCTTGCCCAGTTCCATAATGGCCATCTCATCCAGCTGCCACTGCTAGCTTCACCAAGCTGTTCTGGTCTTTGTTCTCTGGCTAGTGCCAGCAATGGCCGTCTCACCCACCTCCCTTTAGCCTCGTGGCAGTAAATCACTAGAGACTTTTATATTTTAAAACTGACCAGATGGGGTTGGGGATTTAGCTCAGTGGTAGAGCGCTTGCCTAGGAAGCGCAAGGCCCTGGGTTCGGTCCCCAGCTCCAAAAAAAAAGAACAAAAAAAAAAAAAAAAAAAAAAATAAATAAAACTGACCAGATAACTCAAAGGCTGGACGAAGAATATCTTGCCCCATCTTCCTTCACCTTCACAGCCACCTGTGGAGGCTACAAACTGTCGGTTCCCTGAAAGACCTACATGTCTGCAGCTTGCTATCCACTTTACCTCCTGGTCAGACCCTAATTGTTGCCATCCCACTCTTTTCCTCTGAGGGACCCGGAAAACCCACCTCCATATCTTTGCCCAGTGATTGACTTCTGTCTTTATTTAGCCAATCAAACAATTAGGGAACCAATTGGAGAAACTCCCCCTATGGAGACAATGCTTAGCATTTCTGGTTTCACTAGTGCTTATCTGTGAGCACAAAGACTTTGTGCCCTCTACATACATTGTTAGGGTGGGATGTTGTGCAATCATGGTTCAGCAGACTCATCGACTATCAACTTCACATGACCTAAGTATTTCAGATAGAATACCCTAAACCAGTTGCATTCCCACTCAGCAAGACATTCTTCAGACAAGAGAGACTTCTGGCATTGTGGAGACACATTTAATTCTCAGAGAGCTGTACTTCAAAATGTTTGATGTAGGTGAACCAAAGTCAGAATGATTGGAGGGGCTGAATGAAATTATCTCCTGTGTGGTCCTTGGTGAATATGACCTGGTTCTGTCAGAGGATGAGGAGATGAACCAAATGCATCAAACTGTAAAACCGCTAAAGCATTTACAATAGTCCGTTGTTTACAGACATATCAATCAAAAACTGCAGTTTGTTTTTGGTGCCATATTATAGATGTCATGACTAAAAACAAATTAAAGCAGTTTTCTCAACCTTCCTAATGTTGCAACCTTTTAATGCAAGACCTCATGAAAATCATGATGTAAATATCTGTTTTCAGATAGTCTTAGGTGACTCCTGTGAAAGTTGTTTGGCCTTAAAGGGTTGTGACACACAGATTGAGAAGCACTAATTTAAAGGATTCTGGACTTTATTAAGAGGACGGCCTGAGTGAAAGTTACTACAAAGTTCAGTGTTGGGACAAGATTTCTTTTTCTTGGGAGAGATACAAGCATTATGGGCTCAGGGAATGGGAACGACAGGCAGAATCTCAGCACTCATTAGCACCATCTTCTGTATTAGGGAATGGTTAATTGGCATGGGATGTTCAAGGCAGACTTCAGAATTGAAACAACCATAAAGTATGGTTGACTTGGCAAGGCATCACTTGGATTTTATAATCTAAAATGGTTAGGGCATATTGAAGTTGAGGTGCTTCATTCCAAAACTTAACAAATTAGCTTACTTTTCCCTCCATCCTTTTAAAACAAATAACTGGCAGTTAATATCAAATATTTTTCTTACCAAGGGAAGAATAACTCTACTCAACTTCCTTGCTTGCAGAAGAAGGACCTTTACGAGAACACAGTCTTAACTGAGCACACCTTGTGACTAAACCTTCCTGAAAATATTCCTCTTACTAAAGGAATATTTGTTTTGAACTGTTGATGTAGTCAGGATGTAATATTTCATAATTAAAATTCTTCCTGGTTATTATGACTTCATAAATACAGCTTTTCTGAATGAAATTTATGTTACTGTTACATTTAAAGAACATGATGTGTTCTAAACAGCAGTTGCTTTAGAGAGCTCAGCAGTAAGATTCTAGCCCCCATTTCTTTAAGCTTATAGTTAGGCTAATCTCGTTTATGCTGATTTGTATATGAACATGGAAGTAATAGAATAAAGCCAGCTGGGATGCCAACACACACAGTACAGCCCTCAGCCAGAAATTCAAATTGCTTCATTCAAAGTCAATGGCTTTGCTGCTGCACGTCTACTAACTTGACCACTTTCGTTCTTGCTTACTTGTCTCAGTCTTGGGGAGTTTTGTATAATGTGTCCCTTGTTTTCCATCTCCATGGCCTTTTTTGTTGGGCGACATCAAAAGTGCATTAACAGTGCATGCTTTTCCTTTGTACGTCTGACACCAAATCCCTGTTTTTCTCCCTGTTAACTGCAGAAGGAATCAATATGTTCTTTTTCTAGAACATTATATATTGAGATATTTTTCCATTTTGTCATGTGTACAGATTGGAATCTGTTGCTAGCAGTATTAAAATGGGAACTAAGGACTCCAGAATCGTTCTTGCTTGTAACCAGTAGTTTCTGGAAAGCCTGTCTTGTTTCCATTTCCCGCTGCTGAATCTGCTTTACCTTTGTCTGAGAGTGGATTCAGATGGAAAGGTTTTTTTCCTCTGTGTCCATTTCCTTGATTTAGTAGTTTTATCAAATCTTAGATGGAGGGCTTTATGCCCTATCTATGTCTAAATGATATGGTATCACAACTCAGCTTCCAGATTTATGTTGTGCTTGTGTGGAGAGCTAGAGTCCTTTGAACAATGTACATCAAATGCTATTAAATATTGAGTGGACCACTGACTGGCAGATGATAAACCTAGAGAATGCATTGCTGGCAGAGACCCAACTAATGTCTAACAAACCTTTCTTTAGGACTAAGAAGACATGGAAGAAAAAAGTATTAGTTTTAATGAGGGTTCAGTTTAATGTTCACAGCAGGGGGCTTGATCAAGGCTACTTGCTTAGAATTTATTTTTCTTTTTTGCATTCTGTAACATAAAAATATCTGGAAATGAAAACAAGTGATATATTGTCTTCATTATCTTTCTATACTTTGGATTTAATGTAACGGTGTTGTTGATAATCTAAAATAATAGATACTCTAAATTTAATTAAAAATTAAAAAAAAATTCCTCTCTCTTGAACCCAATACTTTCTCATTTCTGTTCTGGTCAGGTGTGTGAACTATTATGGAACTGAAAAAATTTTCTCAGATATCATGAGTCTCTAGTTGAGGATAAATACAGCCTTATCTATACTCTCAAGTAGATAAGGCTCTAAGACCATTTTTCACAGGTCTCAGCTTTAATGTTCTGTACGAGGTGTGTTCTACCAAACCCTCAAGGCAAATGAAGTCAAACTTCTGGAACCTTATTGTAGTATTTAAAGATTAGTTTATGCTCCTAGTCCATTCCCTTCAGCTATATACTCTTTAGTCACTCTTCCCATAAACAACTCCTGGTAGAGAGATGAGATATTAACACAACAGCGTTAGTGAGATGTGTGTGTGTGTGTGTGTGTGTGTGTGTGTGTGTGAGAGAGAGAGAGAGAGAGAGAGAGAGAGAGAGAGAAGGAGAGAGAGATTAGAACTGTTGATGTAAACAAATCTCTCAGATCGATCCTAATCGCCCTCTTAAAGGGCAGCATCAGTGCACTATGAGAGGAGGGGTTGCACAGATGCAACCTTTGACAGAAGACAGCCCAGGCTGATTACAGATTCCACCTTCTTACAACAACCAAATATAGGATGGCTGGAAAACTACTCTGCCTCTTAGTTTTCTTTTAAATGAGCAATGCTTTATTGAAATAATCCATTAGCTTCACACCAATAATTTCCTTGCCAAGCTGGAATACTCATTTGCATACAAACTGTCTCGCAGCTCCTCCACCACACACCTGTAGCTGACACTTAACCTGCAGTGCTCCCAACACAGCCACTTCCTCTACTTAGTAAAAGACAGAATTAGGGACACAAAGACTCTTTGGCTACTTTAACTTGGCACCTTCTATTCACAGAAGAGATTTGACTTCTATAAAGAGATCTACTGATAGTGCTGCCTGAACCAATCTAGAGATCTGTGGGGACTCTTTACTGTCACCGGCTCCTTAGCTAGACATTATTTCAAACACAGTCCATTATAGGTTTGACCGTAAAGCCTGCTTCTGGTTCCAACTAGACCCAGTGACTGCTGCAGTTCAAGACAACTCATTCTGTCCTAGAACTTTCTCTTCTATTCAACTGACAGAAGCAGAGGTCTAGAGTCCTTAATTATTCCAGTGAATATCGTGACTCAGCTAATAGCAAAGTCTAGGGGACGAACCTCAGTATCCATGTCCAATGCTTTTCTGTCCTGGCTCTGCAATTTGTCATAGGCGTATCAATCAGGGTTCTCTGGAAAAACAGAATCAATGGCATTCTCTGCCTCTATATGTGATGTACGATTTATGGTTGATGTATGGCGTAGGATGGAGGATGATGGAGGGTGGAGAATGGAGAATGGAGGAGGATGGAAGATGGAGGAGGAGGGAGGTTGAGGAGGATGGAAGATGGAGGAGGATGGAAGATGGAGGAAGGATGGAAGATGGAGGAAGGATGGAAGATGGAGGAAGGATGGAAGATGGAGGAAGGATGGAAGATGGAGGATGGAGGGAGGATGGAGGATGGAGGGAGGATGGAGGATGGAGGGAGGATGGAGGGAGGATGGAGGGAGGATGGAGGGAGGATGGAGGGAGGATGAGGGAGGATGGATGGATGGGTGGATGGGTGGATGGGTGGGTGGACGGAGGGAGGATGGGTGGGTGGACGGAGGGAGGATGGGTGGGTGGACGGAGGGAGGATGGGTGGGTGGACGGAGGGAGGATGGGTGGACAGAGGATGGATGACAGATGATTGATAGATGCTGTATGCATAATGCATAACACATAATGAATAATGTATAATATACAAAACAATATACAATAATATACATAACAATATACAAAATGTAAAATATTTAAAATGTAAAGTGTAATATATAAAATATAAAATATATAAAATATAAAATGCAATTCATAAAACATATATATATATATATGTATATATATATATTATAAGCCAGGTCAGCTTCAAAATACTAACAGTAGCTAAGAACCCTCCAGTTTCTTGGTATTTGAGGCTAATTGTCTCAACAGCTGGCACTGGTGGCCATAATGTTTCCTGGTTTCTAATCCAAGAAATAAGCTTATATACTCTGGATCTGATAACAGCCTAGGGATCAGCTACAGAACCATCAGGTGCTAATTAATTCCTGGAAAAAAGAGAAAGAGGAGCAAGCAAAAGGCAAAACATTTTCCTTCTGTCAAATCTTTTGTATCTGGGCAGCTACCAGAGATGCCCCCAATAGACCATGTAGATCTTCCCATATCAGTCCAGCAATCAGGACACTTCTGGGGAGGATCCCTACTCTGGTGATCTAATCTGTGTGTCAACTTACCATTAAAATCAACTATAATAGATGTATGTAGTATGAACATACCTTTCAAAGACAACCAGTTCGGGTTTAAATTTAACACTTTTTCTTCTTACACATTGCTATCAGTTTTTGGTCAAGTATACCAGACTTAAGTTTGGTATCAAAAAATTGGCCTACAAGTTTTCCTTGTACAATTTTGATATTGGTTTAATACTGGTGTTAAAAAATAGTTTGACAGCATTCTTTCCCTTTCTATTCTATGGGATATTATAAAAACCATTACTCTCTAACCTTGTTTAGACATCTGGTTAAATTGATCCATGAATCCATTTGGGTTGGGGCTGGCTTTCTTTTCTTGTCTTTTCTTTCTTTTATAATCCAAGTGTGTTTTAAATTTTTTTAACTTCGTATTGGTTGCTCGTGAATTTCACATCATGCTCGCCAATCCTACTCATCTCCCTGTTCCTCCATATCTGCCTTCCACCCTTCTACCCTCCTCCTAAGAGAAAACAAAAATTAAAAAAGAAAAGAAAATGTTTTGACATAGAAGCTGACATGTTTCATGGTATGATACCTATGCGTTCAAACAGTTTTACTTGCAAATGCACATTGTAATGAGTCATTGGTCTGCTTTGAGGACTCTGGTTTCTGCTTCACTATCAATACTGGATCCTCAACAGGACTCCTCTTTGATGCCCTGAGTCATGGAGATCCTGCAGCTTTGGTTTTGCAGGACCAACCCCTTCATGTGTTCTAGCAGTTCATAGATGGCATAGATGTTAGGGTGGGCCAGCGCAAAGCCCTGGATCTGGGTTAGAGTGATTTCTGTGTTGTTCTGCTCCATGTACCCATGCCACAAGTGCCAGCTTTCCTACTTTACTGACCCTGCTTCCTAACTGGGCAATGTGGGAGAGCTGGCTGAGGTAGCCTGGGTGAGGTACATCTGTCCCACTCTTCTCCAGCTGCAGCATTCAGGAGAATGGAGCACCTAGCCCGGGCCTCCTCCTGTTTTCTTGGGGAGCTTTTATTACTGCTTCAACTCATCTCTCTCGTAGAGCCACTTGAGTAGTTTGTATTTGAGTATTTTAAATTTAATGACTCATGCCTTTCTAGAAATGTATTCAGTTTGGTATTTTCTAATTTGCTAGAATTTATATTTTCAAAATATTCCCAAATAATTTTCTGAATCTGTTTGATATCTTTTGTAGTTTCTGCTTTTCATCTCTAATTTTATTAATTTAAATGTAGTCTCCTTTTCTTTGGGCTACTTTCGCTAATAGTTTGTTGATTTTGTTTATCTTTTCATTAATTCTTTTAATTTTTATGTCACTAATTTCTGCCCAGATATATATTATTGAACTCCTTCTATTGACTTGTTCTTATTTGTCTTAGACTTTTTGGTACATCAACAAGTTATTTATTTCAGATTTTCTCTGATTTCTCGTTATTAACCTTTTTTGAAGAATTTCATGTACAACATCATTTACATCCTCTAACACTTCCAACTCCTTGTGTCTCCTAACTTTCAAGTTCCTGACCTCTGTTTCTTTAATTACCATTGTCACAGACATCTAATAACTTCCCTCCTTCCCTTCCTACCTTCCTACTTCCTTCCTACCTTTCTCTGTTTCTGTCTCTCCCTCTCTCTCCTTCTCTCCCTCCCCTCTTTCACACCCTCTCTCCCTCCCTCCTCTATGTATTTATATTCTATATTATGCTGAGTTTATTTCATGCTGTTCATATGTACAAATATTTAGGGCTGACCATTTGGGATTTTATAATGTATCAGAGGTATCACCCTAGAGGAGAATTATTCTCCCTCTTAAGCAGCCAATAATTGCCTTTAAATCTTCATCTAGAGAAGAGGTTCCATGAGGTTTCCTTTATTTATGCTGTCATATCAGCTGAAGTTGCCTTTATGTCAGTTCTGTTTAGGAAAGAACATAGCTAATATTTCACTGGTGCAATTAATTCCCCATCATACATTGTAGCAGACATCGTGGTCTTCTGGTTCTTACAACTCTCTGTTCCACTTTTTATAATGCCCCCTAGTCCTTAGGTTTAGGGGTTATTCTGTAAATGTGTCAAATGGCCCAGGCTTACTGCATTCAGTGTTTCTCTGTATTTTGACCCGTTGTGGATTTCTATGGTAGATTCCATCTAGTGCAAATAGAATCTTCTTTGATAGTGGTTGCTATTTTCATCTGTGTGGATACGAGAAGAGTTATTTAGAATGGTAGGAATTACACTTGTTTGGGAAACTAACAGTTATAGGTTCTCCTGTAGGGCCCATGACCTCACTATCCATAGGTAGCTGGCTATATTTAAGACTATCGGTATTAATTCATCTGATTGAGTGGAACTTAATTCTAATTAGATGACTGTTGGATCCTTCCAACATAAAAGTCTTAGGTAGATATTGCCATGCGTATCCTTGTAGCATGAAATATAAAATATGAGTTCCACAGTACTGCCGGCTTCTCTGGCCCTGGTGGTCTCGCTGCCTCATGGCTAACTAACCCCATGCAGCAACCACCATCTTGTGGTTCTCTTGCTCTGGATTCTGCTCACATTCCCAGCCATCCATCCCCTGTGGTTAGCTGTCATGAATCCCCTTAACCAGGTAAAATCAAAACTCTAGAGGCTTGTAACTTAGCAGTCAGATTTATATTAGTAAATTCTCAGGCTTGAGGTGAGCTGGCTTCTTTTTCACGCACGCGGCCGCAAGGTTAAGTCCCTTCCTCAGCCTAATCAGGTCATGCAAGACAACTCGGTCAGGACATTTAGATTAACCCAGGCATTTGTCTGCTTTTTTACCTTCACTGGTCACATGGTTTTAGAACAGGAATATTTTACTATCTTAGCTTTGATTTGTAAACCAAGAAATTCTTACTCTCTCGCTCTTGCTCTTTTGCTCCTACCCTCTTCCCCCTCCGTCCCTTCTCTCTCCATTCCCTTCCCCCTTCTCTCATAGCTGGCCTCTAATTTTTCTCTACTTCTCTCTTTTTTTCTCTTCTCCCTCTTAAACCTGCCCCCTTGTCTCTGCCATTCCAATAAGCTCCTCCACATGAAAAAAAGAAAAGAAAAAAAAGGAGAGAAAAGAAATTCTTTATTTCTAACTTCATAATAGCAACCGTTGCCTAAACATATAGCAGAATATTTGAAAAGTCCTGATTAACATTTTTTAGGGCATTAGATACCTAATGTACATGACATACATTAAAATTTCATGTATGGAATCACTTAACATTCAACATAAACAAACAAAATGCTCATGCTGTCCTCCATAGGCTGAGGGGACACTTAAAATCGGAACCTAAAATTTAAGTGGCTTGTATAAACATCTAAAAGCAGTATTTGTTATTTTGTTAAAAACTGGAAGTAATTCAGATACTTCTTGACTATTACTGACCTTGTGGTTATGTGTCTTTCTACAAACTGAATGTAGTTCATAAGGAGACACATCTGTGTTCAGAGAAGTTTTGTCAACTTTTTATTTAGAGTTCTAGTGCTTCTGTACTAACTCACATCCAGACTATATGTTTTATGTTTTAGCTTTTTTTTTTACAGTTCTAGGAATTGGAAAATAAATATTGCAGGGTTGTTTTGTTATTTAATACTGAATATAAGTTCTCTTGGTTTGACACTGAATTTTTTCTTTTTCTTTTTTTGTATTTGCCAAAGTACTATGCCTGTAGAACATCCCATGAAATCCTTCCAACTTTTTTGTACATCTTAGCATGTAAAAAATTAAGTTTTTGCCATTCAATACAGTAATATATCCTCTGAATATATCTGAACATGTGTAGAAGTTGAGTTGCTTGACAACAGGCTAGCCCTCTGAGAGATGGGTTTTCCATTTGCATAAACTGTTGAGAGGGATAAAACTGGTGCTGTAACTGCTGGGGTGCAGTGGTTTTTGCCTGAATCCTGTCTTGTGTTGGCTGCACTGGCTTAACTCTGGAAGCAATAATTGACTGTTTTGTGTTCACATCAGCCTCAGAAGTGGAACAATGCTCATTTAATGTTGAGAATGTATTTTCTCTATCAAAATCAAAACTCTTTAAGAAAAACAAAAAAATAAATTTTCAACCCACAAAATGCCTGCACAATAAACTCAAAACTCAATTGATATTAATACAAGCTACACACCTCGATGGGGCAAACGCTCCCTACTTAATATTTAATCATCTATCTAAGGAATCCCCAGTACTTATGGCTCTCAGGTTTTGGCTTCTTTTCCTCTCCTATGGGTTTCCATCTTGTCTCCCACTCTCTGTCCCTTCCTCTGTCTTTCTGTACTCATTTCTTTCTTTCTTTCTTTTTTTTTATTAACTTGAGTATTTATTTACATTTGAGTGTTATTCCCTTTCCCGGTTTTCGGGCAACATCCCCCTAATCCTCCCCCCTCCCCTTTTTTTCCCCCCCGGAGTTGGGGACCAAACCCAGGGCCTTGGGCTTGCTAGGCAAGCGCTCTACCACTGAGCTAAATCCCCAACCCCCCTCCCCTTCTTTATGGGTGTTCCCCTCCCTACCCTCCCCCCATTGCCGCCTCCCCACAACAATCACATTCACTGGGGGTTCAGTCTTAGCAGGACCAAGGGCTTCCCCTTCCACTGGTGATCTTACTAGGATATTCATTCCTACCTATGAGGTCAGAGTCCAGGGTCAGCCCATGTATAGTCTTTAGGTAGTGGCTTAGTCGCTGGAAGCTCTGGTTGCTTGGCATTGTTGTTCATAAGGGGTCTCGAGCCCCTTCAAGCTCTAAAACTCTCAGCCCGCCTCCTTTTCCCCTGTCCAATCACAGGCTCTCATCTTATCTTGTGCCTGCCCTCCCCTGCAGATAGACAGCAATCCACATATCTTTGTTGTTGTTTGCTGACTTTATAGCTCTGTAAAACTTCTAATTTCTTTTTTTTGGAAGCTTGCGTAGTGTCTTCCGATTCTATAAGACTTAGCTACTCTTAAAGGGAGCGACCTTCAGATTAGTTCTATCATTTTATCTAAGTCCTGCATCCTAAGTACGTGATCTCTTCAGCAGTGGGACCCTACTTTCAGTTTCTGAGGTAACATCAGAGCAACAAATAAGAGAATGCTTGTGGCATTTTTCTTTCTGGGGGTGTGTTACCTCACTAACTTTCATGTTTTGTAATTCCTTTCATTTGCCTGAATATCTTATGGTTTTATTTTTATTTACAGCTGAATAAAATTCCATTGCATATGTGTACATCTGCATTACCTATTCATCAGTTGACAGACATTTAGCTTGTTCCAATTTTCAAGCTGTTGTGAATAGCGTGCACATGACTATGACTGAGTGAGCATCTGGGAAACAGAATGTTGAGTTCTCTGGGTACAGGCTCAGCAGTGACGTAGTTGAGTCAAAGGAGAGTTCTGCTCTTAGCTTTTTGAGACTTCTCCATACTAATTGGTGGCGTACCAGTTTGCAATTCTACAGTTAATAAGGGTTCTCTTTTCCCCACATCTTCACCATCATTTGTTGTCAGATATTTTCTCTTTTTTTTTCTTATTTCGTTTTTATTTATAATCATAAACTTAAATTTGCAACCCAGCTAGACTTGAAGGGAAATGAGGAAACTATGGAACCCAAAGAACTTTAGTGAGAGCAGAGATTGCAGGGTATTGCAAGCAGACGTGGTGGGGGTGCTCTCCTGAGCTACAGAAGGAAGGGTTTGATGGGTAAAATGCCCGCAAGTCAAAAGAAATTAGAGTTGTCCATAGTCGGAAATTGCTGGTCTTGCCATTCCTGGACTCAAAATGGCTTCCACAATGTTCATGCCTTCTTTCACCTTCCTAAAGACCACATGTCGCCATCGAGTCACTCACTCAGTCTTGTCAATGCAGATAAAAAACTGGGAACCATTTGTGTTTGGTCCAGCATGTGCCATGGACAAGATGCCAGGACCTGTATGCTTCAGTATGAAGTTCTCATCCTCAAATTTCTCTCCGTAGATGGACCTGCTACCAGTGCCATTATGGCGTGTGAAGTCACCACCCTGGCACGTGAATCCTGGAATAATTCTGTGAAAGGAGGAACCTTTATAGCCAAATCCTTTCTTTCCAGTGCTCTGAGAAATGAAAGTTTTCTGCTGTCTTTGGAACTTTGTCTACAAACAGCTTGAAGGAGACACGCCATCGACTGTGATGTCGAAGAACAGGGTTGACGATGTCTGCAGCAAGCAGTGAAAAGCTACAGCGGCGTCTGCAAAGCCAGATGTTTTCTTATATAGACATTTATAGGTATAAACTTTTCTACTAGAAATGTTTTTATTGGATACCATAGGATCTGGTATGTTTTACAGTCAGTTCTAGGAAGTTTTAATCACTCTCATTCCCTTTCCAAGTTTCTTCAAAGAGCTATTCATTATTCAATACTTGTTTTCAAACTTCACAGGTTTTGTACATATTCTTTGTTTTCTTCTGCTCTTGATTTCTAGTTGTAGTCTTTCATGAACACAAAGACTGTAGGAATTTATTCTGATTTTGCTGTGTGGAGACTTGCTTTGTATCCTAAAATGTGATGTATTTTAGAGATAGATCTGTGGGCTTCTGAAAAGAATATGTGTTTTGTAGCCTTTGGGCCAAATATTCTATAGCTGACAAGCCCATTTGAAACGTAACATCCTTTGTATGTAATGTTACTTGGGTGATATCTATTAGTGAGAGTAGGGTGTTGAAATCAACACTCTTATGTTGATGTCAGACTATATCTTTACACCCAGTATTATTATTTTTTTTTATAAAACTAAGTGTGCTAATATGTGTTACATATAATTTTAGAGTTGTGATATCTTAATGATTAATTGTACCCTTATTAATTATGTAATGACCTTATTCATTTATTTCTTTCTTTCTTTTTTTTTTTTTTGATATTTTTGCCGTTTATTAAGATGTAAAGTCAAGAAGAAAATGTCTGCTACAGGTAATATTTTAGTCGTTTTCAACACCAAATTTAACAATGCTCTCGTTATGCTCTCTTTGCAAGGATTCTTTTGCTGGATGACTTCATTGCTTGTAGGAAAACACTCTTTATTTTTAAGAAATACTAGCCATGGCTAATTATTTCAAGTGCTGAGATGCCCTTAGATTTAGCGATGAGGATGAACTGCCCAATTGAGATTTCTTTTTTTTTTTTTTTTTTTTTTTTTTTTTTTTGGTTTTTTTTTTTTTTTTTTTTTATTAACTTGAGTATTTCTTATATACATTTCGAGTGTTATTCCTTTCCTGGTTTCGGGCAAACATCCCCTCCCCCCCCCCTTCCTATGGGTGTTCCTCCCAACCCTCCCCCCCATTGCTGCCCTCTCCCAACAGTCTAGTTCACTAGGGTTCAGTCTTAGCAGGACCCAGGGCTTCCCCTTCCACTGGTGCTCTTACTAGGATATTCATTGCAACCTAGGAGGTCAGAGTCCAGGGTCAGTCCATGTATAGTCTTTGGGTAGTGGCTTAGTCCCTGGAAGCTCTGGTTGGTTGGCATTGCTGTACATATGGGGTCTTGAGCTCCTTCAAGCTCTTCCAGTTCTTTCTCTGATTCCTTCAACAGGGGTCCTGTTCTCAGTTCAGTGGTTTCCTGCTGGCATACGCCTCTGTATTTGCTGTATTCTGGCTGTGTCTCTCAGGAGCGATCTGCATTCACATTTTGATCATCCGTCTTGAGTTTCATTTGTTCTAGGCATCTAGGGTAATTCAAGCATTTGGGCTAATAGCCACTTATCAATGAGTACATACCATGTATGTCTTTCTGTGATTGGGTTAGCTCACTCAGGATGATAGTTTCCAGTTCCAACCATTTGCCTACGAATTCCACAAAGTCATTGTTTTTGATGGCTGAGTAATATTCCATTGTGTAGATGTACCACATTTTCTGTATCCATTCCTCTGTTGAAGGGCATCTGGGTTCTTTCCAGCTTCTGGCTATTATGAATAAGGCTGATGAACATAGTGGAGCACGTGTCTTTTTTATATGTTGGGGCATCTTTTGGGTATATGCCCAAGAGAGGTATAGCTGGATCCTCAGGCAGTTCAATGTCCAATTTTCTGAGGAACCTCCAGACTGATTTCCAGAATGGTTGTAGCAGTCTGCAACCCCACCAACAATGGAGGAGTGTTCCCCTTTCTCCACATCCTCGCCAGCATTTGCTGTCACCTGAGTTTTTGATCTTAGCCATTCTCACTGGTGTGAGGTGAAATCTCAGGGTTGTTTTGATTTGCATTTCCTTTATGACTAACGATGTTGAACATTTCTTTAGGTGTTTCTCAGCCATTCGGCATTCCTCAGCTGTGAATTCTCTGTTTAGCTCTGAACCCCATTTTTTAATAGGGTTATTTGTCTCCTGCTGTCTAACTTCTTCAGTTCTTTGTATATTTTGGATATAAGGCCTCTATCTGTTGTAGGATTGGTAAAGATCTTTTCCCAATCTGTTGGTTGCCGTTTTGTCCTAACCACAGTGTCCTTTGCCTTACAGAAGCTTTGCAGTTTTATGAGATCCCATTTGTCGATTCTTGATCTTAGAGCATAAGCCATGGGTGTTTTGTTCAGGAAATTTTTTCCAGTGCCCATGTGTTCCAAATGCTTCCCTAGTTTTTCTTCTATTAGTTTGAGTGTATCTGGTTTGATGTGGAGGTCCTTGATCCACTTGGACTTAAGCTTTGTACAGGGTGATAAGCATGGATCGATCTGCATTCTTCTACATGTTGACCTCCAGTTGAACCAGCACCATTTGCTGAAAATGCTATCTTTTTTTTCCATTGGATGGTTTTGGCTCCTTTGTCAAAAATCAAGTGCCCATAGGTGTGTGGGTTCATTTCTGGTCTTCAATTCGGTTCCATTGGTCTATCTGTCTGTCTCTGTACCAATACCATGCAGTTTTTATCACTATTGCTCTGTAATACTGCTTGAGATCTGGGATAGTGATTCCCCTGAAGTCCTTTTTTATTGTTGAGGATAGTTTTAGCTATCCTGGGTTTTTTGTTATTCCAGATGAATTTGCAGATTGTTCTGTCTAACTCTTTGAAGAATTGGATTGGTATTTTGATGGGGATTGCATTGAATCTGTAGATCGCTTTTTGGTAGAATGGTCATTTTTTACTATATTAATCCTGCCAATCCATGAGCATGGGAGATCTTTCCATCTTCTGAGATCTTCTTCAATTTCTTTCTTCAGAGTCTTGAAGTTCCTATTGTACAGATCTTTCCTTGCTTGGTTAAAGTCACACCGAGGTACTTTAAATTATTTGGATCTATTATGAAGGGTGTCATTTCCCTAATTTCTTTCTCGGCCTGTTTCTCTTTTGTGTAGAGGAAGGCTACTGATTTATTTGAGTTAATTTTATACCCAGCCACTTTGCTGAAGTTGTCTATCAGCTTTAGTAGTTCTCTGGTGGAACTTTTGGGATCACTTAAATATATTATCATATCATCTGCAAATAGTGATATTTTGACTTCTTCTTTTCCGATCTGTATCCCCTTGACCTCCTTTTTGTTGTCTGATTGCTCTGGCTAGAACTTCAAGAACTATATTGAATAAGTAGGGAGAGAGGGCAGCCTTGTCTAGTCCCTGATTTTAGTGGGATTGCTTCAAGTTTCTTCCATTTAGTTTAATGTTAGCAACTGGTTTGCTGTATATGGCTTTTACTATGTTTAGGTATGGGCCTTGAATTCCTATTCTTTCCAGGACTTTTTATCATGAAGGGTGTTGAATTTTGTCAAATGCTTTTCAGCATCTAATGAAATGATCATGTGGTTTTGTTCTTCAGTTTGTTTATATAATGGATCACGTTGATGGTTTTCCAGATATTAAACCATCCCTGCATGCCTGGGATGAAGTTTTCACTTGATCATGGTGAATGATTGTTTTGATGTGCTCTTGGATTCGGTTTGCCAGAATTTTATTGAGTATTTTTGCATCGATATTCATAAGGGAAATTGGTCTGAAGTTCTCTTTCTTTGTTGGGTCTTTTGTGGTTTAGGTATAAGAGTAATTGTGGCTTCATAGAAGGAATTCGGTAGTGCTCCATCTGTTTCAATTTTGTGGAATAGTTTGATAATATTGGTAATGAGGTCTTCTATGAAGGTCTGATAGAATTCTGCACTAAACCCGTCTGGACCTGGGCTCTTTTTTGGTTGGGAGACCTTTAATGACTTCTTCTATTTCCTTAGGAGTTATGGGGTTGTTTAACTGGTTTATCTGTTCCTGATTTAACTTCGGTACCTGGTATCTGTCTAGGAAATTGTCCATTTCCTGCAGATTTTCAAGTTTTGTTGAATATAGGCTTTTATAGTAAGATCTGATGATTTTTGAATTTCCTCTGAATCTGTAGTTATGTCTCCTTTTCATTTCTGATTTTGTTAATTTGGACACACTCTCTGTGTCCTCTCGTTAGTCTGGCTAAGGGTTTATCTATCTTGTTGATTTTCTCAAAGAACCAACTTTTGGTTCTGTTGATTCTTTCTATGGTCCTTTTTGTTTCTACTTGGTTGATTTCAGCTCTGAGTTTGATTATTTCCTGCCTTCTACTCCTCCTGGGTGTATTTGCTTCTTTTTGTTCTAGAGCTTTTAGGTGTGCTGTCAAGCTGCTGACATATGCTCTTTCCTGTTTCTTTCTGCAGGCACTCAGCGCTATGAGTTTTCCTCTTAGCACAGCTTTCATTGTGTCCCATAAGTTTGGGTATGTTGTACCTTCATTTTCATTAAATTCTAAAAAGTTTTTAATTTTCTTTATTTCTTCCTTGACCAGGTTATCATTGAGTAGAGCATTGTTCAATTTCCACGTATATGTGGGCATTCTTCCCTTATTGTTATTGAGGACCAGTTTTAGGCCGTGGTGGTCTGATAGCACGCATGGGATTATTTCTATCTTTCTGTACCTGTTGAGGCCCATTTTTTGACCAATTATATCGTCAATTTTGGAGAAAGTACCATGAGGAGCTGAGAAGAAGGTATATCCTTTTGCTTTAGGATAGAATATTCTATAAATATCTGTCAAGTCCAATTGGCTCATGACTTCTCTTAGTCTTTTCTACGCCTCTGTTTAATTTCTGTTTCCATGATCTGTCCATTGATGAGAGGGTGTTGAAATCTCCTACTATTATTGTGTGAGGTGTAATGTGTGTTTTGAGCTTTAGTAAGGTTTCTTTTACGTATGTAGGTGCCCTTGTATTTGGGGCATAGATATTTAGGATTGAGAGTTCATCTTGGTGGATTTTTCCTTTGATGAATATGAAGTGTCCTTCCTTATCTTTTTTGATGACTTTTAGTTGAAAATTGACTTTATTTGATATTAGAATGGCTACTCCAGCTTGCTTCTTCCGACCATTTGCTTGGAAAGTTGTTTTCCAGCCTTTCACTCTGAGGTAGTGTCTGTCTTTGTCTCTGAGGTGTGTTTCCTGTAGGCAGCAGAATGCAGGGTCCTCGTTGCGTTTCCAGTTTGTTAATCTATGTCTTTTTATTGGGGAGTTGAGGCCATTGATGTTGAGAGATATTAAGGAATAGTGATTATTGCTTCCTGTTGTATTCATATTTGGATGTGAGGTTATGTTTGTGTGCTTTTCTTCTCTTTGTTTTGTTGCCAAGGCGATTAGTTTCTTGCTTCTTCTAGGGTATAGCTTGCCTCCTTATGTTGGGCTTTACCATTTATTATCCTTTGTAGTGCTGGATTTGTAGAAAGATATTGTGTAAATTTGGTTTTGTCATGGAATATCTTGGTTTCTCCATCTATGTTGATTGAGAGTTTTGCAGGATACAGTAACCTGGTCTGGCATTTGTGTTCTCTTAGGGTCTGTATGACATCAGTCCAGGATCTTCTGGCCTTCATAGTTTCTGGCGAAAAGTCTGGTGTGATTCTGATAGGTCTGCCTTTATATGTTACTTGACCTTTTTCCCTTACTGCTTTTAATATTCTTTCTTTATTTTGTGCGTTTGGTGTTTTGACTATTATGTGACGGGAGGTGTTTCTTTTCTGGTCCAATCTATTTGGAGTTCTGTAGGCTTTTTGTATGCCTATGGGTATCTTTTTTTTAGGTTAGGAAGTTTTTTCTATGATTTTGTTGAAGATATTTACTGGTCCTTTGAGCTGGGAGTCTTCACTCTCTTCTATACCTATTATCCTTAGGTTTGATCTTCTCATTGAGTCCTGGATTTCCTGTATGTTTTGGACCAGTAGCTTTTTTCCGCTTTTTTTACATTTATTTTTGACAGTTGAGTCAATGATTTCTATGGAATCTTCTGCTCCTGAGATTCTCTCTTCCATCTCTTGTATTCTGTTGGTGATGCTTGTATCTACAGCTCCTTGTCTCTTCTTTTGGTTTTCTATATCCAGGGTTGTTTCCATGTGTTCTTTCTTGATTGCTTCTATTTCCATTTTTAATTCCTTCAACTGTTTGATTGTGTTTTCCTGGAATTCTTTCAGGGATTTTTGTGACTCCTCTCTATGGGCTTCTACTTGTTTATTTATGTTTTCCTGGAATTTTTTAGGAATTTTTGCATTCCTCTCTGTAGGCTTCTACTTGTTTGTTTATGTTTTCCTGTGTTTCTCTTAGGGAGTTCTTCATGTCTTTCTTGAAGTCCTCCAACATCATGATCAAATATGATTTTGAGACTAGATCTTGCTTTTCTGGTGTGTTTGGATATTCTGTGTTTGCTTTGGTGGGAGAATTGGGCTCCGATGATGCCATGTAGTCTTGGTTTCTGTTGCTTGGGTTCCTGTGCTTGCCTCTCGCCATCAGATTATCTCTAGTGTTACTTTGTTCTGCTATTTCTGACAGTGGCTAGACTGTCTTATAAGCCTGTGTTTCAGGAGTGCTGTAGACCTGTTTTCCTGTTTTCTTTCAGCCAGTTATGGGGACAGAGTGTTCTGTTTTCGGGGCCAGTAGTTTTTTTTTCTCTACAGGTCTTCAGCTGTTCCTGTGAGCCTGTGTCTTGAGTTCACCAGGCAAGTCGTTTGTAGCAGAAAAGTTTGTCTTACCTGTGGTCCCCAGGCTCAAGTTTGCTCGCTGGGGGTGTTGTTTATGAGCTCTCCACGGCCTCAGCAGCCAGGAAGATCTGCGCCGCCTTTCTTCTGGGAGGTTTGCACCAGGGTTCCAGATAGCTTTTTGTTTTCCTCTGGGGTCAGTACTGTGTGCAGCGGCAGTCTCTTCTGGTTTCCCAGGCGTGTCCGCCCTCTGAAGGTTTAGCCTCCTCCCACGGGATTTGGGGTGCAGAGAACTGTTTATCTGGTCGGTCCCTTCAGGTGCGGTGTCTCAGACGCAGTGGATCTGCTGCTCCTGGGCCCTCCTCACGGGTACCCAGAGGCAGAGCACAGTTTCCTCCTGGGCCAGGGATGGGCAGGTGGGCAGCGTTGGTGGTCTCCTCCGCTCTGCTGCCTCAGGAGAGCCCGCCCGACCAGGCGGCAAGAACTCCCCTCCAGGGGGCCTGGGAGCAGAGAGCTGCTGAAGGCAGGGATCCTCCGCTGGTCCGGGAGTCTGGCCAAACACCGGAAGTGTCCCTATTTATTTATTTCTTCTGACTCGTTTTGATGTCTATATTGTTTTATTAGATTGCTACATCCACTTTTTATATTTTCATTTGATTAGATTATGTGCTTTTATATGTTCAAAAAACAAAACCACCAAAAGTTTATTCAAAATAAGAATAAAATACTAAATTCTGGAAATATTCAATCAGGAGCATGCCTGGATGTAGGAACATGTCCAGATGACTCCAGGCACTGAATCCTATATGGGTTCATTTTATTTTTTGAGATTACCACATTTTTTTCTATTTTCCTTTCTCCTTCCAAGTCCTCCTGGCTCTTTAAATTTCATGACCCCCTGTCTTAGTGTTTTGGTTTTTTTTCTGCTATGAACAGACATCATGACCAAAACTAATCTTATAAGGACAACATTTAATTGAGGTTGGCTTACAGGTTCAGAGTTTCAGTTCATTATCATCAAGACCAGAACATGGCAGCATCTAGACGGCGTGATGTAGGAGGAGATGAGAGTTCTATAACATCAGTTGAAGGCTGCTAGCAGAAGACTGACTTCCAGGCAGCTAGGACTAAGGTATTAAAGCCCACTCCCACAGTGTCATGCCTACTCCAACAAGGCCACACATCCAAATAGTGCCATTTCTGGTCCAAGCATATTCAAACCATCACCTTCCCTTTTCTCATCATGACCAAGGCAAATCTTATAAAGAAAACATTTAATTGAGCCTGGCTTACAGGTTCAGAAGTTCAGTCCATTATCCTCTGGTATGTCTCAGGATATAGTCTGTTCTGGGGAGCAGACTAGCTAGCAGTCTGTCCCAGCAGAAAGGGGCTCCTGTAATACTTAAACCATTTATTTTGTAATTTTTCTTTCTAGGCTTGCTACACTTATTCAAAATGCTCTTCACGAGACTTAACCAGAAAACAAAGTCTCTGCTGGGCTTTTCTGAGTCATCCTTTGTCAATGCAATTAATATAAATCTCTTTACCTTAGACCAGGCAGACTCCAGACAAGGACAAAAAGCAGCCACATTCTTCACCAAAATACTACAAAAATAGTCTCTAGGCCACATTTTGAAATTCTTCTCCACTGAAACCTTTTGGGCCAGGACTGTATAGCTCAAATCATATTGAACAACAAAGTCTTCCATATACTTATTTGTATACCCATTAAGCTCATTCAAAGTGTTCTACTGCTTTCTGAAGTCCCCAAATCTACGTTCTTCCAAACAAAAGCATGGTCAGGCCTATCACAGCAATACTCCACTCCTGGTACCAACTTCTGTCTTACGATTTTACTGCTGTGAACAGAAGTCATGACCAAGACAAGTCTTAAAAGACAACATTTAATTGAGGCTTGCTTACAGGTTCAGAGGTTCAGTCCATTATCATCAAAGCAGGACCATGGCAGCATCCAGGCCATCATGGAGCAGGATGAGCTGAGAGTTCTTCATCTTCATCTGAAAGCTGCTAGCCGAATACTGGCTTCCAGGCAGCTAGGGTGAGGTACCTTATAGCCAACACCCACACTAATATACCTACTCCAACAGGACCACACCTTCTAATTGTGCCAGTCCCTGGGCTGAGCATATACAACCATCACACCCCCTTTTTAATAATTGTTATTGCATGTAAATAAATATGTGTACAACCAATTATTTCTAAATAGAACCTATTCATTCCATGTAATGATGCCTATATTAGTGTTTCCAGGGCTTACCATTTGGCAGTGGACAAATCATTGGTGTACTTTCTATGGAGAAGCCCACCTCTCCCACTTCCAACTTTCCTCAGTTGCCTCTAGTGTTTTGTGTAGGGTTAAGGCCCTATGGGCTTTTCTCTGTTCTTTTGGCATGCTCATTGGGGTCTTCCTTGTTCAGCTCCTGTTTGGACAGTCATGTTAGTAAGGCTTTATGGATGGGGCTTATGACATCACCAGGAGACATCTTAGAGCAAACTACTTGATCTTCTGAGTTATTTCATCCCCCTTTTTTTCAATGTTCTCTAAGCATTAACTCCATGAGTGTTCTGTGGATGTATCCATTGAGAATGGCATTCACAACTATGCATTTTCATTGACTGCGCTTTTCTGTACTAGTCTGTATGTGTTCAAAGGAAAGTTTCCTTGATGAGGGAGAAGATTACCCTTATCTGTGAGTATAAGAAAAAGTGTTTATAGATTGTTGCTCAAGATTATGCCAGTTTAGCCAGTTACTCTTTGTAGATTTTTTTCCTATAACTTCAATAGTGCTAAATAGTTAGCTAGGTTTCCAATTCCAGGCAATATTTCCCTCTTGCTGAGTAGATATTAACTCTAATCAGAGAGCTCTTGGTTCCTGCCAAGGTATGTGTGACATTAGCACCACTAGTGATAATGGTCATTGTGATGGTTAATAGACACTGTAGCTGGATAGTATTGTTAGTTCTGTTCCTTCTTTGCATCATGCCTTCTGATACCTTGAAAGCTAGTCTTTAGGACATTCAGATAAGGGATTTACCTTCTACCTCTGAAGGGCAACCAAGGGCAACAGCAATAGCTGTTTTGGTAATCTCTTGAAGACACCTAGCCAACAACTCAAAAGGGAGCTTCTCATCATGCCTGGTATTAGGTTTTGGTCAGTGGTCTTTGACTCTTTGAGGCAGCATCATCTGCTTCCTGAGATGAGAAACATTTATTAAAACTACATGTGCATATTTGTATATGTAATTATATAATTATGTGTTCTTGATTTTTTAACAGTATGATTTTTAATAAAACCTACCTCTCATCTACCCTCCTCTTACCTTTTTCTGTATTTATCTCCCTACCTTTTCATAAAAAGCTCCCTTTCCCATCAGATCACTGTTAGTCCCCTTTACCTCCTTACCCTTTTTCTGTATTCATCTCCCTCTCCTCCCTAAAGAGCCCTTGTTTCCCATTTTCTTGATCAAATCACTTACATACTGCTATCTCCTCTCTTTTGCTCCCCAGTCCTCCTATCCTGACAATGGTACAATTTTCTTTCATGGTTTCTGAACCTTCTAAAGGTATATTCACATCTGAAGATTTAGAGCTAGGAATCTCCATGACAGAGGACATGTAACATTAGTTTTTCTGGGTCTGGCTTACCTCATTCAATATGATCTCTAGCTTCATCCTTTTACCTGTGAAGTATATGATTTCATCTTTCTTTACCACTGAAAATATTCTATGGGGCATATGACCACATTTTCACTATCTTTATGATTGCAGGGCATTCAAATTGTCTCATTTCCTACCTATTGTAAATAGAGAAGCAATGAATATGACTGGAAAAAGTATGTATTGAGTAATTTAGAATATTTTTTCTCATTCTTTTACCACAAAGTTGAGTTTGATTTGTCTCTGTGGCAGCAAAAAAATCTCTGCCCATTAAATCAATCTATTAGGCTGTTCATTTCCTTAGAGAATTTAGACAGTTAATAATCATAATTATTACTGAAAAGTGTACATTAATTCCTGTTATTTTGTTATGTTTATACTTTTCTTACTGCTATTTGCTCGTTTACTGCCCTAATGTTATTTATTCTACTCAATGCACTCATGAATGTGTTCTTTGGGAAAACTAATCAGTAACAACAACAAAATAAAGGAACTGGCAAGATGGCTAAACTGGTAAGAGTGTGTACTGCTCTTGTAGAAGACTTGAGTTTGGTTCCCAGCATCCATACGGGGTGGCTCCTACTGCAGGGAATCCACTGCCTCTGGTGACTGTGAGCATATGAACTCACCTGTACATGTTTAATTCACAGGCACGCACATACATAGAATTTGAAATAGGAAAAGTAGAAAAACAAGGCAGTCAAAGTTCACTCACAAAATTGACTGTCTTAGTTATGGTTTCTGTTGCCGCAGCAAAACCACTAGAACTTATATGCAAGTCGGGAAGGAAACATGTTTATTCACCTTCACTTCCAGATCATAATCCATCATTTGAGGAAGTTAGAACAGGAACTCAAGCAGGCTGGAACCTGGAGGCAGGAGCTGATGCAGAAGCCATAGAGAGGTGTTGCTTACAGACTTGCTTTAGAAGATTTGTTCAGCCTGCTCTGCTTTCTTATAGAACCTAGGACCTCCAGCCCAGGGATGGTGCCACCACCACAGGTTGGACCCTCCCCCATTAATCACTAATTGAGAACACACCTTACAACTAGATCTCATGGAAGCAATTTTCTCAACTGATGCTCCTACCTCTCCGATGACTCTACTTGTACCATGTTGACACATAAAAGAAGTTAGCACATTGCCTTTAGATATCAAATAAGGAAAATACAAGAGTAGAGGGAAGAGACCTGCATCAGGGTTCTCTCTTGCCTGGTTCCTCTTCTGGGTGGTCTTTTATAGGTCTGGTCATCAATATTGGTCATGCCTCTGAGGATTATAACAGGGGTTGTAACATGTATGTTCAGTCTATGTCTATGTGGTCCAGTCTAGACTATTAGTTCAGGTAAGAATTTCACCTAGCTGAACAGCACCTAGTTCTTAATTAGACTTTTGAACTTTTAAAAAAGTATTCAGAAGCCCAGGCTTCAAAGTATACTTCATTTAAAACTTGCTCTGGATTTCCAAAGTGTGTGATTCAGGGAGAGACTTTTGACTCCTGAACTGATGCAGGAGTAGCTGATGAAAGAGGACTCTTTCAAAAGCAATTTTCTTGTGTATTTTCCTTTGTTGCTCCACCATTCTACTCTCCTCCTTCTTGTTCCTTAAAATGTCCGTTACTAAAAGTACAGTGGGTACTTTTTTTTTTTGAGACTCTTTATCTTAAGTTATGGTTCTGACCTTTCCCAGTTAGTCTCTCACAGAGAGAAGAGGGTTCTCTAATTGGGACTATTGTCTCTGGAATAGATTCTAGATTCTAGACCATTCTCTTTTCACAACATTTTCTATTTTTAACTCTCTTACTGAATTTAATGCTTTCTTTCTTTTTTTTAAGCTGACACTATATTTTGGGATGATGACTCTACACTGATCCACAGGTTACTCCACAAAGGTCCCAGCAGTCCATGCATGGATATTGTCTATTATTCTCTACAGCTAAATTTCCTCTTTCAAGCAAAGTATTGCTTTTGTGAATATCATTAGACCATTGTATTATTGACTTTTCTTGTTGCTATGACCAAATATCCAACAATAAGTAATTTCAGGGAGCAAATGTGCACTTTTAGCTCCCAGTTAAAGGGGTACAATCCCCCATGGGAAGGAGGCCATAGCAGTATGAGTAAAAGGCAAATGGATGCATTGCACATGCAATATTGAAGCAGAGAGTATGAACAGAAGGATCTGGACTTGGGGTATAAAACTTTCAGGCCCATCTGAAGGCTCCCTACTTTCTCTAGTCAAGCTTTACCTCCTAAAGGTAACACAACCTTTCCAAACAGAACTATCAGCTGCAAATGAAGCATTCAAGTATATGAGTCTATGAGGAACATTACACATTCAACCCACCATACCTAGTAACATGTGAAGCTAGAATTTATTGATAAAAGTCCAAGAATTTTTATCATGGCCCTTTTCAGCCAGGTTAAGAACTGAGCTAAATGGCTAAAGGCAGTATTTATTTATTTATTTATTTATTTATTTATTTATTTATTCATTCATTCATTCATTTATGTCAGGCAAAAATGGATATTCATTCTCTAAGCTTTCTTCAAACATCTAATGAGAAGTATAGTCCAGGTGCAGTATCAGACACTAGAAAAATACTTACATTGTTGTAAGACACTGGAGAGCTGAAGAATAGGAATGGGAAGAGAATAGAAACAGAGTCAAGAAAGGGCCAAGGACAAGGTTCACCTGTGCTCCAGATGTAAACAATGAACAAATGTGAACTTAAAATATGGGCATTGAAAAAGAAGTGCTGACATTGGGGGAAAAATGAATGCTCTGAAGTTTCAGCACCGTAGAAGAGCTCTAACACATTACTGCCAGGATTTCATTCACTACATTCTTTATGCTTCATGTCAGCTATAGGATCATTCTGTTCTTGAGATTGTAAAATTGCTGACTGATTGTTTTCTGGCCAGATTCTTTTTGCTACATGCAAACTCTTTTCTTACAATCAAATCCAGGTTTCCTGTTACAGCTTGCTTTATATTCAGGTAGCATGTGGCCATCTGGAATGAGCAAACTTCCCACCCAGATAGTATGTCTTCATGCTTCTTATGTATGGCATTGAAGGGACTTGAAAGTAGCTTTAGCTCGTTCAGTAATTCTATTTTGCATTAAAAATGTAATTGGCTTTTTGAGAGAACACGTGATGCACCTTTGTGAGTCTAAAATAGAAAACTAAGGAGCCTGCTAAGCACCATGGTGGGGACAGTTGAACAAGTCAGAAATGTTTCCATAATTCTGAAGAGCATTATGGAAGTTGGAAGATCACTGGTTGAGGTGGGAATGAGACTATTAATTACATAGGAAAAGAGATGAGTGAGTAAACTGAGAAGTGATAATAGACTGAAGTCTGAAGAGAATAGCTGGCTGGATTGGGACAACAGGTATGACCTGGGAAGAACACCATTCATAACATTGGAGAGGAAATTACTGAGTGAAATGGGAAGCAGATCACTGACTCGAATGGGGAGAACAATGCTGATTGAACCAGGATGAGTACACTGACTATATTATGAAAGATATAATGGGAGGAATTGAAGCAGACGAGGACTGAATTAAGCAGGAAATCACCTGCTGAGTTGGGGAAGAGGATCACTGGCTGAGATGGTAGGAAAACCAATGCTTAAACGGGAAGGAGATTCCTCACTGGCAAAGGATTCATTCACAGAAGGACTAAGAACACTGATAACTGAAGTGGGACAGTGATTATTTCCTGAATTAGAAAGATCACAAATTGAATTGGGAAGGAAATACCAGAATAGATTGGGAAGGAGATAATTAATGAAATGGCACAGAGATCCCTGATGGAAATGAGGAAATGGTCATTGAATTCAGATCACTGACACACTTGGAAGGAGATCAATGACTGAATTTGGAAGGATGTCATTCAATGAAGTGGGAAAATGATCACTGAATGAATTGGGAAGATTATTGACTGAACCTGGAAGTAAATAACTCACTGAAGGATAATACTAATTAGGTAAGCAGATATCTGAATTGGAAAAATCACTCACAGAACTAGGGAGAAAAATCCCTCCTTAATTGAAGAAATCATTGACAGAAATACAATGCAGGGGTCTGCAAGGAGCGTTATTTGGGCAGGAGATCATTCACAGAATTTCAGAGGGGATTAGTTGCTGAAGTGGGAAGAAGATCTATGAGGTAGGACAGTGAATATTCCATGAATTAGGAAGAAGACCACTCACAGAATTGCAATGGAAGTCATTCAGTGACTTGGCAATAATCCTGGCTGAATTGATAAAGAGATAAATAACTGAATTGAGACAGACAGCAATGATGGAATTAGGAAGAAAATCACTCACTAAAGTGGTAGGAGATCAGTAATTGATATGAGATTATAATCACTCCCTGAATTAGGAAGGAGATTCCTCACTCAGTTGAGAAGGGAATTATTCAATAAGTTGGGAAGGATATCTATGATTGAAATGGAAACCATTGAAGTATGAAGGATATCAATCACTGAAATGGGAATATTCATGGTTAAATTCAGATGTAGCTATTGATTTTATTGAGAAGATCACTGATTTCATTTTCTAAGGAGATTACTCAATAAATTAGGGCTGAGATAACATGAAATTGAGAAGATTACTGACTGAACTGAGATTGAAATTATAGACTAAATTAGGAGTTAATTCATTAAATTTGAAAGACACTGACTGAATTGGGATGGAGGTTGGAGGCAGGGAGAGTAGAATTTACACAATCTTACCCAACCTGCATCACATACAACTTCTAGACATAGTCTTCTTGATTGAATACCCTTTCTCTGATCCAGTCTGTTGAGTCTGCCTAATTTTAGTCAACCCTTGCCCTCTGAAATCCCCAGACAAATCTTAGTTTATCCTATTTGCCAGCCCAATATGACAACCACTGCCTGTGATATTTCCAAAGTCCAAGGACCACTGATGCTAACTTTGTATGCTGGCCATCAAACTCAGAAAAAGTATCTGCTATAGTTGATGAAGAAAGAAAAATATTTCCATGATATATGCAAGCTTATTGAATTCAAGTCCACCAAATCAACCTTTCAGAGGATACTGAAAACATTTCAGATTGAAAAGGGGAGTAAGCTTAGTCAAGAGACTATAGAAATAATGATGCTATAGTTGAGAAACACATAGTACAACTAAAATAACTAGCAAAAAATACCAAACAATAAAATGACTATAACAAGCTTTGAATAATAATTTTAAAGATTATATATTTTGTAATATATCTTTCATAATATAGTCAGTGCACTCATCCTGGTTCATTCAGCATTGTTCTCCCCATTCGAGTCAGTGATCTGTTTCCCATTTCACTCAGCGATTTCCTCTCCAATGCTATGAATGGTTCTTCCCAGGTCATACACTGTTGTCCCAATCCAGCCAGCTATCCTCTTCAAACTTCAGTCTATTATCACTTCCTCAGCTCCCTAGCTAAAATGTTTAGCCTAATATATTAAGAAACAAAATTTATCTTTCCATTGTCTGTAAGAAACTCAGTGTTAAAGATGGATACCATCATAAAGTGAAAGGATGGAAAAAATTATCCCAAGAAAAGGAATCTAGGAAAGATGATGCTGTTGTTATTTTAATACCTGACAAAATAGACATCAGACTAAAATTAATCAGAAGAGATAGAAAATAATTAACCAAGAAGATTGCAAACCTAAACATATATGTGCCAAGCTCTGGTTTACCCAATTTCATAGGAAACATACTACTAGAATTAGAGACACGGAATAACATCAACCAGATGATAGTAGTTGATTTCAATACTTACAAAGAAACTCTAGAAACAACTAGAAATTTTGCAAAGGTAAAAGTTGATCTTCCACATAAGCCAGCTATGCCACCTGCTGAGATATGTCCAAAGGGCTCAACATCCTACCTTTAAGTGTAGTTTTTAGCCCCTTATAAAAAAAGCATTTTTTTTTGTAGCAGTTAGAGACATTACAGAAAGTCACAAGTGGTCAAAATTCATAAAAGTGATCATGAGATTCCTAGTCGCATAGATACATCTACAGTACAACAGTTACATATAAGGATCAGTCAGGAAACATAATGGAGGGAGGAGAAAGTTTGTAAGAGCAAGAGGACCAGGACATGTGCTGTAAGACTTGTCTTATTTATATGACAGGGAGAGTGTATCAGTGAATTTTCAACAATATGGTTGCTTGCCTAAGACTGAGACAATGATAACATCAGTTGATGTGACAACATGGAGGAAGTCTCAGGGAGACACACCTTAAATGAAAAGATAGAGGTTAATAATGATTGCTAAGAGAGGAAGAGTTAATCTCCCCAGGGATGAGCCCCCTAATTGTTATTCAAAAGAGGCCATGACTTTTAGAGTGATCAGGGGATTTGAGTGGTGCACAAAAGGGGGAGGGTTGACAGAGGAGAGGGGTAGGTAAACAACATAAATACAGTACTCACATGAAATCCTACAAAAAAAGTTAAGAACATTGAATGAGGAATGAGAGGATGAATTAGGAAACAGATTCTTGACCTGTGATTAAATTGGGAAGATCACTGACTGAGATGAAGACACTGAATTGTATATACAACAATGAAGGAACTGAGGAGAACACACACTGTAGGGGACAGAGATCCCTTACTGAATCCTGAAGGTTATCACTGGCTCAGTTGGGACAGTCCGAAATGACTGAATTGTGAAGGAGATCACTGGTGGAATTGGAAAGTATATTAATGTCTGTGTTGGAATAGAAGAAAATGACTTAATTAAGAAGATCATGCAGGGGTTGGGGATTTAGCTCAGCAGTAGAGCGCTTGCCTAGCGAGCGCAAGGCCCTGGGTTCGGTCCCAGCTCCGAAAAAAAAAAAAAAAAAAAAAAAAAAAAAAAAGAAGAAGATCATGCACTGATTTGGGAAGATTGCTCACTAATAGGGGAAGAAATCTATGACTGCAGTGGGAAGGAAATCACTCAGTGAACTGTAACAGAGATCTCTGGATTGTAAAGGAGATCACTGACTATCTGAGCTAGAACAGACAATTATAAATGAATTGGGCAAATCTTTTACCAGTTGTGAAGTGACCTAATAAGGAAGAAGATTATTCACAGGATTATCAAGGGGATCATTGTTTAAATTGGGTTGTAGATCACTGGTTGAATTCAGAAGGAAAGCAGTTAATTGAGATTATCATTGACTGTATCGGGATGGGCATGACTGAGTGAAATAGGAGTATGTTCACTGACTGAACTGGAAGAGAGATTATTGACTTAATTTCAAAGACTTATTATTGAATTGTGAATGAGACAGTGACTCACTGAATTGTGAAGAAACTCACTGAATTGGGAAGAAAATAATTTCATCGATAAGGAAATCACTGTCTGAATTGACAGGGAGTTCTCTGAATTTGAAAGGACATCAGTGACTGAATAGGGAAGATCATGGATTGAATTGGGTAGCTCACTGATTGAATTAGGAAGGTGCTTTAGTTACTTTACAGGGGCTGTGATAAAACACCCTGACAAAGAAAGCTTATAGAAGAGTTTGTTTAGGCTTAGTGTTCCAGTAGGTCAGAGTCCATGATGGCAGGATGGAGATAGCAGGTGACAGGAATGTAGCTTGAGCAAATTTAGAGGTTATTTGTGTAGGGTCTTGCTCTAGGAGCACACTTCCTTTTATTCCAGTGCAGAACAACAAGTCTATGTTAAGGGTGCTAATCTTATCTCTTTCAGCACAAGTCTTAGCTGCAGTATTATTTGCCAATTGGCTGGCATTATTTTGGTTCTTTCTTCCCATTTGCTCTTTTATATTGTAGTCTAGCATAACAGTGGTTTCTAATAACCACTAGACTCTATTAGGTTGTTTTGAACTCTCTGCCAAAATAATTAGCGCATTACTTTTAGATTAGCCTCAGGCAATTTTTTAGACAAGGACAAAATTAACCAAATCCTTTGCTATCATATGAATGGACTTTCCCAGGTGGAATTACATTCCTGCATTCCTTTGAAGGCCTAAACTGAGCTTCACTGAGTCACTATTGCTTTCTACAGTATCTTGCAGGCTCCTACTAGGATAATCCATTAAGCCATGGTTACAGAGTTTAACTGCTTTTCTGGGTCAAAGTTCCAAAGTCTTCTATATTCTTCCAAAATACAAGGTCTGGCCTTCACAGTAATAGCCTATTCTCTGGTACCAACTTCTGAGTTAGTTACTTTTCTATTGCTATGATTTAAAAAAAAAAAAAAACATGGCCAAGTCATCTCGTAGAAGAAAGATTTTATTTGAGCTTATGGTTCCAGTGGGTTAGAGTCAATGGTGGTGGGGCAGAAATCAGTCACAAGGAATGAAGCAGTAAGCTGAAAGCTCACATGCTGAACCACAACTATGCCTGTAAAAATAGTCTGTGACATATTTCTGCAGGATGGCTGTACCTTCTGAACCTATTCAAACAAGGCCAACAACTGGGGATCAGGTATTTAAATGCCTAGGACTATAGGGGACATTTAATGAATTCCACCTCAGAAGGAGAACACTGATGAATTGGAAAGAAATCACAGACTAAATTGGGAAAGAGGTCACTGACTGAATTTCTAAGGAGATAAATAACTAACTAGGTTGGGAAATCAATCACTGAAAGTATTCAGAAGGTAATCATTGACTTATTTGAAAAATATGTATCTGACTGAATTTCAGCATAAAAATTATCTACTGAACCTTCTGATCAGCTAAATGGAAAGATTGCTGAATAAATTGGGAAGTTCATAGGCTGAATTTGGAAAGACATAATGACTGAATTGGGAAGTACATTAATCACTGAATTTGGAAGAATAACACTCACTGTATTGGGCAGGACACTGACTGAATTAGGAATGTGATTTCTGAGTGAGTTAGAAAGACACTAACTATATTGGGAAATACTTCACATATTAAATTGGGACAGAGATTACTAATTAAATTAGCAACTTAATTGAGACAAATATATGTAATGATAATGAATCACTTAAAGAATTCAGAGGGTGGTCATTGTTTGAATTGGAAAGGAAGGAGATCACTGACAATTTAGGGTACTACTTGAATTAGGAAGAAGATCAGTGACTCTATTGGAAAGGAGGTCAGGGGAAGCAAATTAATGACTAGACTGGGCAAGAGTTCACTAACTGATCTTAATAGGATATCAGTGATTGAAATGGGAAGATCAGTGACTGAATTTGAAGGAAGTTCATTCACTTCAGGAATATATCACTAGAAAATTATCACTGAGCTAGAAATTAGGAATTGGGAATTAGGAATCACTGAGGGAATTGGGAAGTAGATCACACTGAAATCTGGAAGTAGACCATGGGAAGAAGATTGCACTGACTTGGGAAGTACATCACACTGAATTGGGAAGGCAATCACTCAATGAATTGAAAATCAAGTACTGAATTTAGAAGGATATTAGAAAGAAATTATTTGTTGGATTAGGAAAAAAGATCAGTCAGTAAATTGAGGAAGACATCACTGAATTATGAAGATCACCAAGTGAATGGGGAAAGGATTGCTGAATTAGGAAGGAAATTAACTATTGAATTGAAAAAAAATCACTGACTGAATTGGGGAAAAAATCACTACTGAATTAGGAAGGCGATCACAGACTACATTTAAGTATTCTTAAATACTTAACTAATTCTTCAACATTCTCTGAACTAGGAAGATCAGTAATTACATTGACAGTGCAATTACTGACTGAATTGGGACTGAAGTAAATTACTGTATTTTTTGAAAGGGTAAATAGTTGTCAAGTATTTAGGGAAAAGTTCTGTTGCCATTGTAAAAATTGTGTGGAAAATAATAGCAATGGTTTTTTATTATAAACATTGAATAACACCTTAAAACCAGTTGTTAGAACTCATTTCCTTAGAAATACTTTTCATCTTAGGTTGAGGTTTTAGCTCACCCATACTGTGTTTTTACATGCACCAGGTTTTGAGATCAATTTCCCAAAAAGTCAAAATTATTTTATGTTCTCTCCAATTCAAGTGCAAAAAACTATTTGAATGACTAACATACACATACACACAAACACACACACACACACACACACACACACACATATAGTACAAAGATATACACAATATATGTACTACATACACATTCCTATTTAGCATGCATATAAGCACAATTCCAGAAATATATACATAGGTACATTAAATATGGACATGTATAACATAAACTAATATGTAAACATTCACATACATAAAAATTTGCACATATAGCACATAAATACACACATGTGCACACATATTATATACTCTTATCCACTGAGCCATCCTTCCAAACTGTATTTTCTAGCTTTTAATCCAAGTTTCCCTAAGGTATTTCATGTTTTTTTCACTGGGCTGGATCTACTCAGCTGTGGCAATAAATATTTAAGAAAGACTACGTTATCAGAAGTAGATGCTCTCTCAGAATCAAAAAGAATCCTTGTCCTGTCCCAAAGCCATGTGACAGTTTCCTGTGGATGAGAGAAAGGCTTGGAGACTACGGGCTCTAAGCTCCTTGCATTGTGAAGGTCTCAAATTGACTCAATAAGTTAATCAGACTTTTAATCTAAACACCACACCTGGGCAGAGGCCTAAAGAAAAATCTGGCTGCAGAATATTCTACTCTACCCTGAGAACATAGGACTATTTCCTTATCTGTTGCTGTCTGTTTTTGTCCTCCCTTATTGGAGTGTCATCATCCAAGCAAACATACAGACATTTCGACTGAAGAAAAATTTGTATTACACCAACAAGGCATAAAGGGCCATGGATTATCAAAGGAAAATATAGTTCTGCCAGAAATAAATTAGATTCTTAGGTCATATAATAATTTCTTCCAGATTGCTGATAAATCCTGAAATCCTCTATCATTAAAGATTTTCTAATCTCTAGCACAAAACAAAATAAAAAGCAATTGCAAGTGTTCTTAGGACTAAGTGGTTATTGTAGGAACTGGATTCCAAAGTAGTCATTAATCGTCCATCCACAGTATAGGAAAATTAGGAAGGACAATCCAGCACCATACAACTGGGCCTGCAGGAAGAGGTGTAGGGGGAGGTGCTGAATCCCTAATTGGTTCTTGGTTGTGTTAATAAAGAAGTCTGGAGCTAATTGTTGGAAGAAGGATAAAGGTGAGACTTCTGGGTTCCAGGAGGAAAAGGGGATTTGAGGAAAGGAGGGCCATTCTGGCCAGGTTTTGGAGCCGAAAGCATACAACAATCAAGTAAGATCTTAGAGTAGCTAGAACTGGCCCCGTCTGCCACCGGTGAATGGCTGACATAGGCTGGCTGATAAGGTTAGGAGATTCTGGGCCCAGCAATTGTGCTTTTTGTCATGTTTTAAAATAACAAAGGTGTCTAGTGTTTTCCATCCATGGGGCTAAGGTGGGCAGAGAAAGAGAGAAGCTGAAGCAGTAGATGTCAGCTTGGTGAAGCTAGCCAGGAAGGCCTGGGAGGGTAATCCCAACTCCAGGGAAAGATAGTAGCTGGCAGGTGGTGGAGTTAAACCTAGAGGAACAGGCAAATTGAGAGTGAGGCCGGCAGCTGCTGATCCTCAGAGCTAAGGGGGGAGCAAGAGTCGTGGTCCTATGAAAGGTGGTAGTGTGATTTTTAAAATTACATGCAACATTCAACAAAGAGGCAGCAGTTAAAATCATTGCTTAAAACCAGGCTCCGATCCTAGGGCATCTACACTATAATCTTCTCTTTTTCCTTTTCATTCATGAAAAAGAAGGGCAAGCATTTGGGCGTGCTGACTCAAAAATATGGAGAATACTTCAGGCAGCAATAAGTGCTCTCTATATGAGAGCCATCCCTGCCACTATTGTTTACTGAAAACAACAGAAGATGTCACTGTGTGCTCTTCTCTCACCATTTATGTGTCTCATTCTAAAGAACATCTGCTAAAATTCCATGACACCTAGCATTAGTCAGGGAGTAGCCTATGTTCTTATGAGATACTTCTCTTTTGCTCCTGCTGCCTTACTTCCTTTACCAGATGAGTCAGAAGATAATAAACCTGACTTCACTCAGATGACAGATAGACTTCTTTCCCATAGGAGGGGTTTGTTGGAGAAACCTGTCAAAATAAATAATTGATTTTATTAACTGATGGTTTGTATTTATGTGCAATTACTGCCAATCTTGTAACTGAGTGTGCTCATTTGCCTGGAATTAAATCTGTGCAGTTGGCTGAACTCATAGCCTTCACTAGAGCTCGCCATTGAGTCCAAAGCAAACCAGCTAGCATTTATACAGGCAGTGACTAATGCACCTGGAGTGCTATACCACCATGGCATACTGTGGAGGGAGACAAAGAAGAATTTATGACTTCCTCTGGGCTGTCATTTTAAAAGAGTCATCAGATTTCAGAATTACTGGATGATATCCATTTGCCCAAAAAGTAGCCATCATTAAAATTCCAGGACATTCTAAAACAAACACCAAATATGCAAAGACTAATATTTTGGCATATAATGAAGCAAAAAGAGCCACACTACACAGAACTGCATGCACCAAGAGAATCTGTCCTGCTAATTATGGCCACTCAATATCTTTCCTTCTCCTTTAGACTCAACAAATGGCATCATAAGAAAAAGACACCTGATAATATGGTTGGAATCTTACAAAATAATCCTTAGCTGTGCCCAAGTGGAAGGCCCAACTAAATAATACCCATAAGTTGGAATTGGAATACATACAGAATCTAACTCGTTAGACAACAGAAAAAGGATTGCTTGGTAAACTATAAATTTTGGAAGACCTCTTCAACAATAGCTCATAAGTTATACTTAATATTTCCTATTTGTCCCAAACACAACCCTAGTAAGTCATTTTGTAGGACACAATGTCATTTCCCTTTACTGAACCTGCCATTTGAAACTCGACAATTTGATTATATTCAAATGTCTCCAACAGAAGAATATAAATTTGTCTTTGTGCTAATTTGGATATTTTACCATTGGATCAGAGTCTTCCCTTCTGAGGAAGCCACTGCCTTACCTATAAGAATAATTGTATCAGAAACAAATACTTCTACTTGGGGCATTTCTGTTGAATTGCATGGTGATTATGGAATTTATTTTACTGGACAAGTATGTAAATGTATCTGCAAAATTTCGTCTATTATGCAACATTTTCACTGTGCCTACCATCTTCAACTCTCTGGAATGTTTGAGTTAACAACTGGCACTATCAAAAATTGTTGTTAACCAAAGCTCCCATTAGCTCTCATAACCCTTAGATCTACCCCCCTTTTCAAAACATCGTGTCTCCTTTTGACATATCTTCTCTATGTCCTATAAGACTAGATGAAGGATTATATGGGCCATTTCTTCTAAAGGGAGATATTATACATTATTTCAATGAATTTAGATAAATTTTAGGTAGAAATCCAATATAATTGCAGAACGTTTCCACAGGAAGCTCCTGGGAGATGACAAACTAAACAAACTAAAGTCAGGTGATTTTGTGTTGGGAAAAGAAATGACAAGAAACACTGCCTTCAGCTTCATTGGAAAGGACCTCATCAGGTACTTAAATTACTTTCTTTGTTAGAGTTTATATTTCCCACATCAAACACACATCAGCTTCTCCTGAGGACTCAGTCATATGGATTTCAGAAGGGCTGGATGATACTCATCTTCAAACTCCAAACCCTAACCCACACAGATGTCTGTGTACATATTCTAGAAAGTTTCTGAGAAGCCTAAAACTTAGTATAGGATATTTCCATTAGATGCTAAATACAATGCTGTTCTGAAGAGTTTTCAAATTATTCCCTTTTCTTAATCATGTTTTGTTATGTCTGTTTACTTACCCAAATCTTCTTGTAACTTACTTGAACTGACTCTTCATTCTTGGATATATAAGAATTTTTTAATAGCTCCAAATATTAAATATATATATATATATATATATATATATATGTTAGTGTGGGGGTTAAACCACTTTGGTGGGTCACACGAGTGTACCTGCCTAAGAGTTCTCTGCCTTCTCGAATGAGACACACACACGCCGGCTAATTTTGATAGCCTTGACTACCTCAGTGGCTGGGTATTTTTAAATTTCCCTATGGTAACAAACACCCCCTCCAGTATTCCTGAGTTAATACCTTAAAAATCTATATTTCTTCTCTGCTACTCTAGACTCAACTGGGGAAGTGGCCTCTAGGGCCATTTTCCTGGATTCTTACATGCTGGCGGGTCTTTACCATCATGGCAATCCTCTGTCTCTCCTTTCTCTCCAGGCCCCTCACCTGTGCAATATAGAAGTCCTGCCTCCATCTTTCTGACCAACCAGTGGCTGTATGGCAATTCTTCATTATCAATTGAAACCACCTGGGGGCAGGGACCCTCAGGTCTGACAGTGTGGCTTTTGGGGAGCCGAAATATAATAAAGCATTAGAACCAATCCTAACACAATAGCATTTGGATTAAAAGAAAATTTTTAGGTTTTGGATTTGCAGAGTCCCAAATGAAATCTATTCAAATGCTTTCTGTTTGGGGATTATCTGCATTTTAAAGCCACAAGCTATATAACCAAAATGATAGCATTTTCTTCCACTAAAAAAGAAAAAAAAGGTTTCTAAATGGGTCAGAGCAAGTAGTTAAAAATATTTTATAATACCTTTATGTGTTGTTCAGGCCTAGTACTCTTACCTAAAATTTGTAGTACCATACTGAAAAAAAAAATAGACCAAGTGAGACACCTTACTTAAGAGAAACTTTTACACTGAGGAATCATTACTAATCTGAAAAACTTTCTTCTAAAGGAAAATATAAAATATTAAGCCAAGATGAAGAGAAAGGAGAAAAGGTTTAAAACTGTTATTTATACTAGAATAGCTTTTATGCATTGTTTACCTTGACTTCCTTTTGACCCTTATCTATAGCCTAAGCATATTTTGAAATTGGTATTAGTACACAGGTTGATTGCTGTATCCATGACAAATGGAAAAGAAAAGTTATAATGAAACAAAATACCTTTCCTATGCAAACTGTCACGTCAAGAAAGATAATCAAAGACAGCTCATCGGAGAAGCTGATTTATACTTTTCCTTGCAAATTTCAGATACGAGATTTTTCTCACCTTCTGGGCAACATTGACATTTTACAAGTTATACTACTATAAAATATGATTTTGAAAGACATACTATTTAGAAATCATGGTTTTTTTGTCTTATTTTGGACAAGACCAGTGTTGAAACCTAAATTCCTACAAATGGGTTAAGTAGAGTGATGCAATCATGAGCAGCTATGCGGATGCTTATTGCTTGTCCTGGGACACCTTTGTTCATGCCAGGAGCTGTCACTGTGTGGATGCAAATGAATTATTTTCTGAATGTAGGAAGTGGAGAAAAGCAAAGGACATCTTTCGATTTCTTTAACCTTGAGGGAATAGGACAAATCTGGTTTGGCATCTCTCGAAGGAAAAAAATATCTTGACATGTACATAGAGCTCCTGGAGAAAGCTAAATATCCATTGGCAAGAAAGGGTCAGATTCTGAATATATCTGAATAATTTGTCTAGCATGAAAATGCCTACTCATGGCACGCTGCTAACAAGGATATAAATCATACTGCTTGCCATGTGCAGCACATAGGCACAGAGAAAGACCACAGCTCATCCAGTGATATGACTTTATGAAACATATGTAGATAAATTTAAGCAATGCTTTTAAGAACTGTGTTTAATCCAATTCTGAGCTCAAAGCTAAGTGGATAGGGCTACATCTATAATAAAAACTGAACATTCCTCTGAGATTTGTGTAGACAAGCAATGAATCAACTTGAGTGTGTTAAAGAAATACACATGATTCTCAAAGTCACCGTTGGCTGGTGTAAAATCTGGGACCTATTCTAATTGCTAATATTCTCTTGGAGGTACAAGGTACAAGGCTGTCGTGGAGGGAATGGTCTCAGACTTACAATTTGGAAGAAATTGTTCCTCCCAAATCATTTCTTTTTCTCAAATGCTATATTTCACTAAATAGGCCTGATGCAGAGACTAGAATTCCTTTGCTATCAGATTAGTTTTTCTTTAAATCTTTAGCCCAGATACACAATTTGAATATCTTCAATCTCCTATTATAATATGCTGACCTCTCCCACTATTTCCTTCCCTGTACCTCTAAACTTTTTTCTATTTTCATGTATTGTCTCCATTGCTTTCTTTTTTCTTTATTATTACATATATGCATGTATACATATATACATACATACATACATACATACATACATACATACATACATACATACACACATATAAATGCACCTTGGTGAGTCTATTTAGAGTGCTAATATGTATATATTTTTCAGGCTGACCATTTGGTAACCCTGTCAAGAGTTTCATCCTAGGGAAGATTGATTATCTCTTCTCAGCAGTCATTTATTGACTGTAGCTCTTCCTCTAGGGCAGGGCCTTGTGGGACTTCTGCAGTTGACACTGGCATTTCAGTTGGTGTTATTATTGTTCAGGTTGGTCTTGTTGAAGCAACTATACTACTGAGACTTCATGACTGTAGCTTCTGTCCTATATGGATGATCCAGTTTCACAGGAGACTTCTTAGTTCTCTGACTTTTACAATCTTCATGACAATTCTTCCATAATAAGACTTAAGTGTGTGAGTTCTATCGGAGTTGTATCAATTGAGGCTGGGCACCCTATGGCCTGTTATTCTCTGCAGTTTGACTTTCTTTAAAGGTCTCTGCTGCCAAAACAAGCTTCTTTGATGAGAAGTGAAGCCTGTTCTTACTTTTGTGTATAAGAATAAATGTTTACAATACAGAAAAAATGCCACTGGTGCATGGTGACAAATATAGGTCTATTTTCATTTTTCTACATACAGAGAGCCAGTTAGACCAGCACCATTTATTGAAGATGTTTTCTTTTTCCATTATATATTTTTGGCATCTTTGACAAAGATCAAGTGTGCATAATTGGGTGGTTTTATTTCTGGGTCTTTGATTCTATTCCAATGATCAACCTGTCTGTCTCTGTACCAATACCATGCGGTTTTTATCACTATTGCTTTGTAGTAGAGCTTGAGGTCAGGGATGGTTCATTTGTTATTTATACATAGGAGGGCTACTTTTTTCTTGATTTTATATCCAGTTACTTTTCTGAAGGTGGTTAACAGTTATAGGAGCTCCCCAGTAGAATTTTTGACTTATATATCTCCAAATAATAATAGTTTGAGTTATTGTTTTCTAATTTGTATCCTGTTAATCACCTTCAGTTGTCTTACTGGTCTATCTAGAACTTTAAGTACTATATTAAGTTGATATGGAGAGAGTGAGCAGACTTGTCTTGTTTATGATTTGTCATGATTTTTATTATTTCTTCTTGCCCAATGTTTTGGAAATTAGTTTGCTCTTGATTCCAATGCCTTATGTATATTATTAATTAATTTGGAACCTGACCAATTTGTTAATTATAGATTCTTTAACATTGCAAACTTTCCATTAGGATTGCTCTTATTATATTCCATAGATTTTTTAATATTGTGTTTTATTTACATTCAATTGCAGGATTTTTCCCATAATTTTTATATTTACTTTATATCCCGATCACAGTCCCCTTCATCTTCTCATCCCAGGACCATCCTTACAAATCCCTTGGCCCACTGACCCCTCACCTTTTTCTCAGAGAAGGGGAGTCCCCATTAGGTACCACAGCACCATGGGACAGTCCCAGAAGGACTAGGCACATCCTCTCCCACTGAGGTCCAACCAAGCAGTCCAAGAACAGGTAAGAGGATCCAATGGCAGGGAAAAGAAACCAAGACAGCCTACTCCACTTGTTAGGGGACCCTAAGTATAAAGCTGCACATTTGCTACAAATGTGTAGGGGGTCTAGGTCCAGCTCCTGAATTCTGCCTGGTTGGTGTTTCCCACAGTCTCTTGGTGAGACTTTCCACTGAGCTTTTTATTTGCTTATTTCACATATTATTTGCAGCATATTTCAGTTTTGTTTATCTAATGTATTTTTATTTAATATATTTTAAGGTATTTCTTTACTTTTCCATTTATGAGACTGAATGAGTTTCTGTTTATTGTGTGCTTACGAGAGACCCAAGAGGCCTAAGTGGATGTCAGATCCTTCAGAATTGGAGTTACAGATAGATGTGATCTATCATGTGAGTGCTGGAAACCAAGCTGCAGTTCTCTGCAAGAGCAGCAAGTAAACTCAAATAATGATCTCTCTCATTAGCTCCTTGAATTTTTTTTTATAATTTAAGGTGCCTTTATTATTTCATTCAGCTTTTTTGCTATTGTTCTCTTTCATTATATTCATAGATTTTTTTTAGTTTCTTGAGTGTAAATACAGTTATTCTTTAAAATTATTTGTCAGAAAGTTCTTCTAAATCATTCTAATTATGAGTCTACTAAAAGGTTGCAAATTTCAGTAAAGTTATATTTGTATTGTCTTTATTTCTATACTAAGACATGCACATCTAGGGTTAGTTTGTTGGCTGAAATTTTCTCTTTTCTCTCTCTCTCTCTCTCTCTCTCTCTCTCTCTCTTCCTTCCTTTCTTTCTTTCTTTCCCTCCCTCTCTCTTCTTTGTTCTTTAAGTGGAGGTATTTACAAGGTTCAGAAGAAGATTAAGTTGCAATAGGCTTGAGGTGTAACTTCCCTTTATGGGACTGGTATTCAAGGACACAGGTTGTACCCCTAGTCTTCCACAGACAATCAGCAATTTTTCTGGGTTAGCTTAAGCCTCTGGTCAGTGTCTCTAGCTTCTATTGTGAGTTGTGAAAATCTAAATAACTCTATGCTTTACTCAGGGTCTTGGTTTAGGCATGTCATTTCCATTAGGTGAGCAAAACTATTGAGGCATAGATTAGTCTACATATTTTTAACAGTTTTCCTGTTCCTCAGCACAATGTTTAGCACCAAAAAAGGAAATCAGTATATATAGAACAAACACATGAATAAATGATGAAGAAAATCAGAGCCCAATTTGGCTTGCCTTTGCGTCAGAAGATCAGATTTGGGAAAAGGATCCATGTGTACATTTAATTAGTTTTCTTTTAAAAGGATATGATTTTTATTGAACTCTTAATGTAATTAATTTGTAATTCCATAATCCACTTGAAATTAGTACCTGGTCATGTTAGGCAGCAGCCAGCAGGTTAAGAGTAGAACCTACATTCTCTTGAATAAGTTTACTCAAGCTTATATTGGTCACAAATGCTTTCCTCCAAAACTATTCCAGTCATCCTTTATTTTAGATCCCCATTACTATAATTTTATCCTTTTAAGTTTTTGGGAAAAAAAAGTCACTTTCCTTTAAAGTTTATACTTCACTTTAGTGACTAGTTTTCATATCAATACTGCAGCTTGTTCCTTATAGACATATGCACTTGTTTTGCTCTTTTTAAATAAATCTTGAACTCAGTTATTTCTGCTATCTAGAGAATTAGGTATTTGGAAGTTTAGTTTATGACTAGCAGTATTCTAAAATTTTTCTTCCCATCACAACCAGAGCCCTTCTGGATTCAGCCATATTTTCACCTACATCTCTACCTTACATTCATTCTCATTACAATGTCCCTCAACCACACAACACTTTCAACCAAGTATTTTTCCCACTTCTCGAAATGGTCACCTTGTACTCTGTTCTAGATCCTCATGTACCTACAAACATTCTAGATTAATTTTAACATCTAGATTAATTAAAAAAACTCTCAATGTGCTGTGTCTGGGCTTTCTAAAGAAACATAACCATAAACGTTGTGGTAGTGGCTCACCAATGGTCCACAATGGTCCTGCAGTAGTGCTTTGAATGTTTCTCATAGTTTTGTCAACAGCCATTGGCCCTTAGCAAGTCTTCATCATGACTCTAATCAACATGAAATACAGTCTTCACCAGCATTATGCACAGATAATTTAGTGTTAATGGTATCTAGGAAGTGAAAAGGCACTATAGCAGTAGACTCCTCAACTACTACCCTCTTCCTGTGATCACAACTGTCAACTCTTTTCTTACCGAAGTCATGGAGTGAATGTTTTCTTTGCTGAAAGGGATAGCCTCTTTCAAAACTTCCAATTATGAAAATAATATATTCTTTCTCTTTCTTATCTGTAGGTTTTTAGTCCAACAGATCCCTGTTCATTTTATTCCTGCCTTTTAATGAACTTAGGAAGCTAGCTGGAGACAGGATCCATAGGATGGGTATCCTGAGCTGTATCAGAATTCCTTCAATGCCATTTCACCAGTACTCTCTTTAGACTTGCAATTTCTTTTCACTTAGCATCCTTACATCCTTAGGTACTTTGCAATCTTCAGACACGTTACCATCATTATCTCCTTCATTGCTTCAGGACACTATCTCTAGTATCCATACTTTAACTCAAAGTACTCAAGGTACTAAAATCTATAAACATGCCCAAATTCCTTAAAGTGACTTGGCTATGCAGGCTTTTTGGCACTCCACCCCTGAATTAGCAAAGAGTGGACAATGACGTATATGCTTTTAGAATGGCATTTTCCCTTTGAGTGGTAACTTCTCTTTTATTCAAACTTCCAGAAAGGTGTCTAACAGTATGTTTGGTGTCACGGTAATTATTAAATAATGGGATCTTTTACCCTGCACTACTGCTGGCACCGTAGGGCCACATGGCATCTGCAAGATATTTTCATCTCAGTCAGCAAAGAGTCTCGCCCGCTGAACTCCATTCCATCTCACACTGCCAACGGGTACTCTCAGAGTCCCACAGCAGTCTCTATTCATCTAGTGTCCAAGATGGGTCGCTGCCACATCAGTTACCCACCTATCTCGCTGCTCTTTTACTGTGACTCTGTTCACATTCGCAGCATCCACCCTTGGTCCTAATGGCAGCTATCCTCTGCTGATGCTTTGTTTACATTCCCAGCATCCGCCCCTAATAGTTATGGTATAAACTCCCAGCAACCCATTAAAATCAGACTCGACAAGCTGTAATTTAGTAATCAGATTTATATGTTAAATTCTCAATCCACAATATATCTATACAAAAACTCAAAACTAATTGATAACGATATAAACTGCCCTCCTAGATGAGATAAATTGACCTATAGAAAGCCAGCCTTTAAGAAATATTCATAACTACCTATTTAGGGCCCCATGGATCTAGGTCATCCTTCTCTGCCTCCATCTTGGTTCTCCCTTATTTTCCTCCCTCTCCCCTTACCAAAACTCTGTGCCTGCCCTACTTTCTCACTGTCCAATTACAGGCCTTGGCTTAACTTGTGCTAGCCCTCACCTGCATATAACTATCAAACTACAGTTTGGTTTAACTAAACATGGTTTAGGTTCATGAATTTTGAAAAAGACAATATATTTTTCTCATAAACAGAAGATTTTAGAAGAGGCCATACTTTTCAGAAGAGAAGACATTTTGCTGTGACTTTGATAGGGAAAGAACTGACACAGGTGTGCACACAGGAGGAGGGTAATGGTTGAAGCTACTACCATAGTATCTTTTCAAGTTTATTTTGCTTATCAACAGGGATGAAAATATGCTAAGGAGCAATGATATGAATAGAAGAATAAGAATTCTCAATGGCAATTAGAAACAAAGATGCGATGTGGAGGGCATCATCATCACTCTTAGTTTCTACAGCCATACCATAAAATCAAAAGTTGGGACTTTAAGAACATAAACATTTGTGTCTTCTTAATTGTAAAAAAGGATGAATCAGGGGTTGGGGATTTAGCTCAGTGGTAGAGCGCTTGCCTAGCAAGCTCAAGGCCCTGGGTTCGGTCCCCAGCTCTGAAAAAAAAAAAAAAAGGATGAATCAAACACATAAGAATATGATTAATTTAATCTTTATTTTTATTGGATATTTTATGTATTTTACATTTCAAATGTTATCCCCTTTCCCCACTCTCACATCCCCCTCCCTCTGCTTCTGTGAAGATGCCTCTCAGGAGACACCCATATCTGGCTCCTGTCAGCAAGCACTTCTTGACATCAGCAATAGTGACTGGGTTTGGTGGCTGCATATGGGATGGATCCCTATGTGTGGCAGTCTCTGGATGAGTTTTCCTTCAGCCTCTGCTCCACTGTTTGTCCTTGTATATCTATCTTCCCATGAGTATTTTGTTCCCTCTTTTAATAAGGAATGAAGCATCCATGTTTTGGTCTTTCTTTTTCTTGAGCTTCATATGGTCTGTGAATTGTATCTTAGGTATCCTGAGCTTTTGGGCTAATATCCACTTATCAGTGAGTGCATAACATGTGTGTTCTTTTGCAATTGGGTTACCTCACTCAGGATTATATTTTCTAGTTCCATCTGTTTGCCTAAGAATTTCATGAAGTCATGCTTCACTCCTTCTTAAAAAGGGGAACAAGAATACCCTTGGCAGGGAATAGGGAGGCAAAGGTTAGAACAGAGGCAGAAGGAACACCCATTCAGAGCCTGCCCCACATGTGGCAGGTTGGGGAGAGGGCAGTAATGGGGGGAGGATGGGAAGGGGAAGCCCATATAGAAGGGGAGGGGGAGGGATTAGGGGGATGTTGGCCTGGAAACTGGGAAGGGAATAACAATTGAAATGTAAATAAGAAATACTCAAGTTAATAAAGATAAAAGAAAAGAATTTCATGAAGTCATTGTTTTTAATAGCTGAGTAGTATTCCATTGTGTAAATGTACCATATTTTCTGTATTCATTCCTCTGTTGAAAAACATCTTGGTTCTTTCCAGTTTCTGGATTTTATAAATAAAGAAGCTATGAGTATACTGGAGCATCTGTCCTAGTTAAATGTTGAAGCATCTTTTGGGTATATGCCCAGGGGTGGTATAGCTGGGTCCTCAGGTAGTACTATGCCCAATTTTCTGAGGAACCACTAGACTGATTTGCAGAGTTGCTATACCAGCTTGTAGTCCCACCAACAATGGAGGAGTGTTTCTGTTTCTCTACATCCTTTTCAGCGTCTGCTGTCACCTGAGGTTTTAATCTTAGCCATTCTAACTGGTGAGAGGTGGAATCTCAGGGTTGTTTTGATTTGCATTTCCCTGATGACTAAGGATGTTGAACATTTCTTTAGGTTCTTCTCAGCCATTAGATATTTCTCAGTTGAGAATTCTTTGTTTAGCTCCGTAGAAGATGGAAAGGATGATATTTTCCAGTTCCATCCATTTGCCTAAGAATTTCATGAAGCCATTGGTTTTAATACCTAAGTAGAACATTGTGTAAATGTACCACATTTTCTGTATCTAAACATATTCTTAATTTGATACATCCATGTCTTGGAAAGCTAAGAGCTTGCCAAATAAGAGAAATAATGGCCTTTTCTTGAAGGAATCCTGGAGGTAAAGATCTGTCTTTTAGCAACCCGGGCATGCTGGCTTATTAAGTGTTATAGGCTCCCCTCTATGAGAAAATTTTCTAGAGAATTCCTGACTTAAATTTTATGTTACCTTGACTTATCTTGACAAATACAAAACCAGAACATTAAAAATAACTTCTACTTTTAATTTCATATGAATTTTAGATTTGAATGCAGTAAAACTGTTATCTTCAAAATGGTCATATACTTTCAGAGAAAGAGAATTTCTCAGAAAAAAACTGCTTGAAAGGCCAGTTTGCCATGAAAACATGTGTCAGCATTTGCTGATTTTTGGAGTAAAGTGAGAGCTCTCTCACAGTCCACCTTCACAGCTCTCTCTGATTCTGTAGTTACCATAGCTGTCTTACTTATGTTTCTATTATACATTTCTCATGTGTGCACTTAGTGCTTTATAATGTGTTCTGGGGTTCATTTGGGAGAATATTGAAATTTTAATGATGAGAAGGTAAGCAAGCATTACATAGTCCACGGATCCACAGGTAGGCACAGATTTCTGACTCACATGGTTGCTCAGTCCAGGTCTAGGAGTTGTCCTAGGGCATCTCTCTCACTCCTTGAAGAGACGGATATCATCTATCATCTCATTTCTTTAGCTCTCTGTTTCCTGAATTTTGAAAAACTTTTTCTCATCTTTTTCGGCAAGTTTCAAGAAGTTGAAAGACTTATGTTTATCCTTCCTATTTTGTTTTTCTCTTTAATCCCTTAGATAACTTTTAATCCCTAGACAACTTGTTCTCAGACATTGCAAATAATTATTTTAACTGATGACATAGCTTGCTTCAACACATATAAAAACAAACCCACAGAACTACTTCCTAAAAGTACCAACATTTAAAACAGAAGATTCCAGTAGTGAAGATGTGAAATGGGGAGTTTCCTCTGCCATCGTAGCCGTGTCTACCACAAGGATTGGAAACTTCAAGGGGGTGAGTTTATTGTTTTTCTCATTTTATAGGCAGCTGGTTGAACTCTGCTGCAGAATGGCATGGACATACAGCAGTACATGAGAGTAATCTTTTGTCTTAATGTATATAATTGTACATATTTTCCAAGTGGTCTTACGTTGTGTGTGCCCTTCCTTATTCCTACAGAGAGAGCTGGTGACACTGTTACTGTTTGATGTTTCTCATGAAGAAGGATCACTGAGTTTTCAGTGGGAAGTCATTTTCCTCGCTTGAAGAGAACACATGATATCCATATGCTCACTCACAAGTGAAGACTCCTTCAACAATGAGTCAGAATATTTTGGTATAAACTTGGAATGCAACTTTAGAATAAATGTGATATTGATATGCTTTTACACTGACCTTGTCTGTGTTATGTTCTAGAGCTCCAATGAAAACAACTGTGTGGAATATGCAACCAGCTGGCACATTTGGCTTAATGACTTAAAATCTAATGTAGTAGGTACAAGTTGAGAGGCAAAGCTGATTGTCAGCAATGGATAATGGCTGAATTTAGTGGTAAATAAACATAAGCATGTCTGTAAACTGAGGAAGAAAAGGTCAGAAATCAAAATGAAATTGGCCTTCCAACAAAACAAGAAGAATTTAAGAATTCTGAGGTAACCAAAGAGGGAAACAAGGATAGAGGTCTGATCTAACTACATGAGAGGAAAGAGGAGTTATAGGTCAACCAGGGGCCATTTCCTGAGGGAAACAGATAACTTTAGGAGTGGAATCTTGAGCAGTTTTCAACCATGTATGCCTTACTTCTACTCTTTGTAAGTGCTACCTTTTGTGAATGATATTTTTAAAATATTGTGAGCAGCTCCTATCTCTCCAGATTTGGTTTGCTGCAGAATGAAGAGGGGCAGCAGATATAACAGGTAGGAACTCAAAGGGAAAGATCTATAAACAAGGGCAATGTTAGGAGAGCAAATGAGAAAGTAGAAGTTCCCAGGATTCCTGAGAAAGGCAGGAAGTCTGCTAAAGAAGGAATGAAAATAGACACATTTGCCTTTCAGCATCCAAGAAGAGAGTGCTTTGAGAATTGGAAACACCCACACTGCTGAGTCCTGGGTTGTGTTTGCAAATTCTTCTGACATTTTTACAAATAGTAGCTTCTCCTGACTTATTACTGACAAGCTGAGCAATGTCTTCTGCTTTATGATATAAACAGAAATAAGGATCCTCCCTGTAATAGTCAGCATTTTTGTGACATGTGGGGATCATCACAGAATGATTCTTAGCACCAGAACTTTTCCAATGGAAACACTTATACTGGTCAGGCATCATCAGAATTATCTGGTGTTAATGCCCTGGCCCATAAAGCAGCATTATGTAAAATGTTGCTTCTCACAAAATTATGGCTTTTTTGGAAAAGGAAACATTACATAGAAGTTTCTGAGATCAAGAACAGGAAATGAATGATTCACTAAGTTGGATTTCCCCCAAAGAGCTATCTCCACAGCTGCAGTGCATAGCACAAAACCTTCCAAGGACTTGTCTGGTATTAGTCAAATGCAGTCAGACAGAACCACAAAGAACTCTGTGTAGCATGATGAAGGGCAGTTGGAAAGACCAACTGGTCTCCCAGAAATATGTCACCAAAGTGTACTGCTTGAGGAGAGGCTGTGGTCCACCATGGCTTAGAGCTGGGCAGGGAGCAAGCATTTTCTACCAAAATAATGAGAAGGTATTTGTTGTGCCCTGAAGACTTGAGAGATGATTTATTGTGGAAACCCATGCTTCTAGGTAACTACTGAGAAGCCTTTGGGACATGGTTGGGAGTGAATGCTCAGTTAGTGACAATTCATTGATTCCCTCCTTCCACCCTCTCCTCCTTAAAAAAGCAGTCATCAAAGAACCTAATTTTGACTGCTCTCATCTAACGCCCCCACAGCAGTTCTCATGAAGGCATCTCCTATGGAGTGCCCCTTTGGAGGGAATTGAAAGGGCATTAAATTGGAGACCTGGCTTTGGAAGGGAAAAATAGTCTTTGAGTATAGCTTTTTAAAACACATGACCATGTTTTAGCAGAAAAAGCGAGCCCTTCCATACCCTGGAAATATTTCTAGTATTTGATCCCCAATATTGTCCCACACAATGCTGTACATCTCTGTCCCTGTAGTAGATCTTAATAAGTTCTCTGTCTCCAGATTTTCCATGCCCTACCTGCTTTCCCTCTCCCTCTTCCTGTGTCACCTACTCCTCAAAATTACTCACAAGTGGCAGCTATGTTTTTGTTAGTACCTGATAGATTTTTTTTCTGAGTCTTATTTATATTTTGTCCAACAGCATACATTTCTGCAAGGGCACACACATTTTCACAATGAACTGGCTACTATGCAGGAATAAATGTGTATCATATGTTGTTAGATATCCCTGGACTTTTCTGTTATATAACACTTCGGACAAAGGTCCAGGCCGAGAATAAGGGTTAATATTAGGGGTTGTGTTTCTAGTCAGCATTCATATCGCACATCACACACACACTTGTATATTACGTCCATATTATACATTACTGTGCAGGTCCACAGTGCTCTCATATATAATGTTTACCTGATCTCTTGATTGTACAAAAACCTACTTTAAGCACCTGATCAACATCACTTAAGTATAAGGCAGTATAGGTAGAAAACATACATCCTAGTGTCATTCTACAGAATGACGATACAAGGAAGCTTAGTGCATAATGTACTGTTCTCTTTACATGTGGCATAATTGAATTTTACCTGATGTAAAACGTAATTATTTTATGTTTATCAAAATACCATATGTACATTTCTAATAAAACTAAATGGAGCAGAGGGGCTTATTAAAACAAAACAACCATAAATATTACTTATTTTCAACCCAAAGCTAACCAATTACTTAAAAATATTTTAAGTGTGGTTTCATAGCATAAATATTACCTTTGGGGCATTTTCAGCGCATGGTTTAGTGACACTAAATATACTCACTTTGTTATAAAACACATTTGTTTTATAATTTTATTTGGAATTTATTCACATACTTGAGATTGTTTCAAATGTTGGATTCTGTTCACTCCTATAGGTATTTTAATTTTTTTCTATAATGTGCATTTGCCTACTCTTTCAATCAATAGCATTTAAACAACATTTTTTTACTGAAAATCAGGAGATAGGGGGTTTCTGGAGGGGAAACCAGGAAAGGGGATACACTTGAAATGTAAATAAATAATAAAAAAAACAATTAAAAGAAAAGGAGAAAACAAAAATAAGGACTTCTCTGGGAGTAAATAAGTGACACTGGCTGGTATCACTGTTTCGTATGTCCTGCTGTGTCTCTAAACAAGGCTTAGAGCCATTTTGCCAGAATTTTACCCAATACCAACCACTGATTCCTCAACTACACTAACCAGCCCCAGTTCAGAAGTGAAGAACATTGTCCACTTAGATGTCAAGAGATTTTCAGAGAGCCAGCCTAAAAGGGATACCACATGTAAAGAAAATGGTTCATGTGAAGAGAAACAGAAGATTCAGTCTGAGCAGAAAGAGAAAAATAAAGGCTGATGTTCCAGTTACAGAGGAGGAGGTGAGGTTCACAGACTCAAAAAGCTTTTAATTTGTTAGTCATTGGATGCTAGTTTTGACACTGAGGAGGACATGAAATGCCTAATCCGGGGGTTAAGCTAGCTCAAGATAAGGTAATTAGCCTGTGTACCCGCAACATTCTAGAATCTCTTCAATTCCGCAGTCTTGAGTTCTCATTCACGGTGGTGGCAGAGCATACTCTATGATTTCTTTTATGCTTAGAGAATATTGTGTTATAGCCCTGAATACTGTCAATCTGTGTGTTCTTTTGTCACATGAAAGTGGCCAGTAGTTCTGCACATCTCCATCGTCATTCAGATTCTGTCTACTTGTATTCTGTTTCTGAGGCAAAAATATTATGATCTCTATTGTTTGGATTTGACTTTCCCTTCAAGATTCATCAGTTTTTGCTGTACTTATCTTTAAATTCTGTTATGGCTGAATAAACACAATGTTTTCATATCTTTTTGCTGGCATTTCTTCATGAAATCCACTTCTTTTCTTTGCTGCAATGTTATTTGCTCAAAACTTACTCCGAAACCAAAATAGAATGTTTTACCAATTTTTGATTAGTAGAATATAATATTAGTTGCTACCTGAAGTCTGTATTTTTATTATTTGTGGCATACTTAGGAGCTTGTTTTGGCATATGTGGACTGATTTTGTTTAATGTGCTTATTTGTAAGGTCCGGGTTACAGCCATCATCTTGTATGTGTTTTCCTTTTGTTTCATGACTTCTTCACTACATATTCTTTTATTAGTGACTTTCTTCCTACATATTCCATCCCTGTTTTTATTTTTTATGTTGATCAAGGTTTGACTTTGTTGACATGACAGTTGGTGATTATTTGTCTGGTATCTAGTGATGGTAACATTCATTTATTTGGTCTTTATTTTCAAGGATAAATTGTTTATTTCCATCCTTAAAGAAGCCATTGCTTTTGGATCTCATCCTTTGTTTCTTGTAAGCCACCTGACTTTCCTTTGCCTTCTCTCCCTTGTTGCTTTAAAGGGTTTTGTCTTCAAGGTTTCTGTTGACCAACTTATGTCCTGTGTATCTTGATGGACTCTTATTCATTTTGTTGAACTCTGGGTTTATGATGATTCTGTTTACACACTTTTCAGCACTACCAAGATATTAGCTAAATAGTTTTCTTTGCTCATGTTTCTTTCTGCTTTACCTACAGGGACATATTTTTACTTCTGGAAGTAGAGGTTTTTTGGTTTTATTTTTTGTTGTTATTTTGTTTTTAATATGGCATTAGTCTACTTAATCTTTTGAGGAAATGAACTATATTCATTTCATTGTCCTTGACTTCTGGATTGAACAAAATTGATTATCTCCTTAAGGAAGTTTTAAAATTGAAATTGACTCAGAGACATTGTGAATTTTGTTTTCTAGAATGCAGATTTGTGTGTGTGTGTTTTTATCATTTTAGGGGGGACATAATTTACTAGAAAAGTGTTATACTTAGGAGATATTAAGATGTGTTAAATAGTCATGTGAAAACAGGTATTATTCTTGCCAGATACTGTTACTTCTTCTCATTTTTGTGGCTTTTTCTCTTTATTAAGTATGTGATTTCCATGCATGGATTGAAGGCCACTCAGCTGAATACTTGAAGGGTTCCCTTTGTGTAACTCTTCCTTTCTTTCCCTCTCCCTCTTCCTCTCCCTCTCCTTCTCCTTCTCCCCGTCACCCCTCCCCAGGCCATCCATTATTATATTCTCACTGTCTCCTCAGCTAAGGGACAGCACTAGGCTATGCCTACACATTCTTCTTCATGCCATGACTTGGAAATCATGACACTTGTTTTAATTTCAGGAATCAATGTTCTTAATTCCCAATATTTCATATGTCTAATTCTTCTTAAATTTTATATTTTAAAATGGTCTCAAGTGAGAAAAAGAAATGATACCCATTATTTCTTTTTGCCTAAAAGCAGAAGTCATTTCCATGATCTTTAAATTATTTCTTATTAGCCAAAGCTTTCTCAAACCACATATCCATTTTTCCTGTATTTTCAAATCCATCTTTCAGTTTAAAAGTATTTTTTCAGCTGCCTAATCTATTTAATGTCTTCAGTACGCTTTGAATTTTAATAGTTGTATATTTGAGTTTTACTAAACCTGTAATTTTTATTATTACTATTGCTTTTATTATCTTTAAATTATTCAATTTAGAAAGAATTACTTTATTAAAATTAAAAATATATTTTTGTGGTTTTTAATTTTTAGAAAATTACTTCCTATATAATCTTTTATAAGTTCTCCATTACATAAATCTTTCTCTAAACAATTATACACTTTGGCTGTCTGTTACACAGAAGTACAATCCATTGAACCTGAGTTATAAGTGAGAGTTGGTATAGTAGAATTGTTATAAATTTTTCTTCTGTACAATCTTACATGTGTTTCTTGAGTCTTGATAAGACTTTGCTTTAGTGACCTGGGTAGTGTTTTCACATCCTACTCAGGTTTTCCAAATTCTGGTTCTGCATTTTCTCATTTAAAAAATAAAAGCTTATTTCCTTTTCTCATGACATAGTATCCTTATTACTCTGCTAGCTAATTTACCTACCAAAGTGTCCATACATTTACTCAAACATTTTGCTTATTTTATCTCATCCTTGATTTCCCTAAAATTTATAACACCCTTATCAATTTCCCAACCATCACCACTATGCTGAAATAACTCATGAAAGAAATATTCAGAAAACACATGAAGAGTCTGGTATAGTCTTCCCTTAGCTCTCACATTTGATGGTATTGATACCTTTCATCTTTTAATGTTCTTCCTGTTCTTGCTGAAGCCTAGAGTAGCAAGGAAAATTTGCCACTGAATACAAAAAGCTCAGCTGAGGAATACTAAATGGCTGAGAAGTACCAAAAATGTTCAACATCCATAGTCATCAGGGAAACGCAAATGAAAACAACCCTGAGATTCCACCTCACACCATTCAGGATGGCTGAGATCAAAAACTCTGGCAACAGCAGATGCTGGCAAGGATGTGGAGAAAGAGGAACACTCCTCCATTGTTGATGGGATTGCAGACTGGTACAACCATTCTGGAAATCAGTCTGGAGGTTCCTCAGAAAATTGGACATTGTACTACCTGAGGACCCAGCTATAACTCTCTTGAGCATATATCCAAAAGGTGCTCCAACATATAACAAAGACACATGCTCCAGTATGTTCATAGCAGCCTTATTTATAATAGCCAGAAGCTGGAAAGAACCTAGATGCCCTTCAACAGAGGAATGGATACAGAAAGTGTGGTACATCTACACAATGGAATACTACTCAGCTATCAAAAACAATGACTTCATGAAATTCATAGACAAATGGAATGAACTAGAAAATATCATCCTGAGTGAAGTGACGCAATCACAGAAAAACACACATGATATGCACTCATTGATAAGTGGATATTAGCCCAAATGCTTGAATTACCTAAGATACAATCCACAGACCACATGAAACTCAAAAAGAAAGATGACCAAAGTGCGGATGCTTCAGTCATTCTCAAAAGGGGGACAAAAATATTTATAGGAGGGGATGTGAAGACAAACTTTGAAGCAGAAACTGAAGGAATGGTCATTCAGAGCCTGCCCCACCTGGGGATCTAGCAGATATATATATATATATATATATATATATATATATATATATATATATATATGTATGTATGTATACACACACACACACACACACACACACACACACACACACACGCACACACACATACAACCACCAAAACTAGACAATATTGATGAAGCCAAGAAGTGCATGCTGACAGGAGCCTGATATAGCCATCTCCTGAGAGGCTTAGCCAGAGAGTGACAAATACAGAGGCGAATGCTAACTACAAACCATTGAACTGAGAACGGGGTCCCCGTAGGAGGAATAAGAGAAAGGATTGAAGGAGCTAAAAGGGCTTGCAAGCCTGTAAGAACAACAATACCAGCCAACCAGATCTTCCAGGGACTAAATCACCATCCAGAGAGTACACATGGAAATACCCATGGCTCCAGCTGCCTATGTAGCAGAGGAAGGCCTTGCTGGGCACCAATAGGAGGAGAAGCCGTTGGTGCTGCCAAGGCTGGATGCCTCCCCAACCCCCAGGGTAGGGGAATATAAGGGTGGAGAGATAGGAAGGGGGGTGATTGGGAAGGGGGAACACCCTTATAGATAAAGGGGAGGAGGATGGGATGGGAGCTTATAGATGGGAAACCGGGAAAGGGAATAATATTTGAAATGTAAATAAAAATATCCGGGTTGGGGATTTAGCTCAGTGGTAGAGCACTTGCCTAGGAAGCGCAAGGCCCTGGGTTCGGTCCCCAGCTCCGAAAAAAAGAACCAAAAAAAAAAAAAATCCATAAAATTCTACATTTATTCTCTTGAGGAAGATATTGTATATAAGAAATATATATAAAGTATGAACACTAACCACAAACAGTTTCTTTAGTATTGGAAATTACTGTATCTACTCTCCCCAGTATGGTCACTAGTGTCACAAGTACCCAACAATTCAGTGAAGCACAGATGATACCACAAAATTATAGTTTCAATATTTATTAGTATTTAATTAATTTAAATTTAGGTCATATATGTGGCTAATAGCTACACATTTTTTTCTATAAAGGGATCTATATCACACATAAGATAGAAGCAAGAACAATAACAATAAAAACATACAATAAATAGCTGGTTCTTTGAGAAATGAATATGTACAGACTTTTGGCCTAACTAAAAGAATGAGGTGACACAAATTAATAAAATAAAAAATGAACCAAGAAACATTACAAGAAACATGAAAGAAACAGAATATGATAAGGATATATTTTAAGTCCTGTACTCCATTAAGTTGGAAAATCTAAAAGAAATGAATGACTTTTAAACGTTATCCAAACTACAAAGTCAAACCAAGAAGAGGTCCCCAAACTAAGTAGACAGACAACAAATTAAGGAAATTGAAACAGTAATAAAGTCCCTCTTGTATTTGGCAAAGAAGGTGAAGAATATATTCACAGCAGAAATTTACCAACTGTGCAAAAAGTATCAACAGCGATTTCTTATTAAGAAAAAGATAGAGGAAACAATTCCAAACTCCTTCTACATTGATAGTAATACTCTAGGGACAAAACCAGGTAAAGACACAATGAAAAAAGAAAACCACAGGCCAAAACTCAAAAATGGCAAAGAAAATTGAAGCAATTCTGTTAACAGCAAGAATGAAACAGGGCTGTCCACTCCTCTTTCTGCTTTTCAATACACTGCTAAAGCACTACCTGGAACAGCGAGGCAAGAACAAAAAAATTAAAGATATAAAAATAGAGAAATAATTCTAAATATCTCCATTTGTACATGAGATAATATTTATATACGAGATTCTAACGATTACATCACAAATTTTCTATAAGTAATGAACATTTACAGCAAAATGGCAGGATGCAAAATCAACTTAGAAAAATCAGTATCCTTTCCATATACCAACAACACACATGCTGAGAAAGCTCATGGTAACACTTCCATTCACAATAGCTTCAAAGAAAATTATCTAGGAAAAAACATAATCAAGAAACTGAAAGACCTCTACAATGAAAATTTAAATATCTTAAGAGATTGAAGAAGGAACTTGAAAATGGAAATATTTCCCATGTTCATGAATTGGCAGAATTAATACTGTAAATATTATTATTCTAACAGAAGAAACTTATGGGCTCAAAGTAATCACAATCAAAATCTCCACAGAAATGGGAAAAAATCCTACTAAAATTCATATAGAACCAAAAGAACCCTAGCTAGCCAAGGTGATCCTGGTGAAAAAGAACACAGAGCAGATTTCAAGATGTATTAAAGAACTACAGTAATAAAAACAGACTAGTGTTGGCACAGAACGGAAAAATAGACAAAAAGACAGAAGACCCAATGGTGGAGTACACATGACACCCATTTGATATTTGATAAAGATGCTAGAAACACGCATTAAAGAGAGCATTTTTTTTAAAAAAAATGATCTGTGAAAAATGAATATCGACATGTGGAAGGAAGAACATAGTTAGCCCTATGTCTATCATCTGCCTCCCAAATCAACTCCAAATGCATGCACTATTCCAATGTGAAATCTGAATACTAGAAGAAAGCAGAGGCGATACCCTGCAAGACACAGACGGAAGGAAGGATTTTCTGAATAGGATTTCATGTGCCTAAAAGTTAAGGTCAACAATTGATAGGTGGAACCTCATGAGGCTAAAAATCTTCTGCACAGACAAGTAAATGATGAAGTGACAGTGAAGCTCGTGGAGTTGGAATGAATCATTGCCAGCAATATATTTAGTAGAAGATTGATATCTAAAACATATAAACAGCACAAAAGAAAAGAGTCAAGAACATTTAGTGAGGTTGGATATATGACTCAGTAGTTAAGAGCACTGGCTGTTCTTCCAGAGATCCTGAATTCAATTTCCAGCACCCACATGGCAGTTCACAATTATCTATAACTCTAGTTCCAGGAGAGTGCCCTCTTCTGGTATGTATGTGTGCATGCAAGCAAAACGCCTATATAAAATAAATCTTTTAGAAAACATTAACTGCCAATTTAAAATATGCATTTGAAAATAGAATTCTCAAATTAAAAGATAGAAATTGTCAAGAACTATCTCAAAATGAATTCATTTTGGGAATTAGGGAAGTGAAAATTAAAACAACCCTTCCAGTCTAAAGCAGTGCCCTGAGCAGATATTGGGCACCGACTCTGCACCTAGTCCTAAAACACCCAGAGGTAGCTCGACTCCCAGGTGCTCTAATATACCCAGGATCACAGGTGAGGAGGCCACGACATCTGCCACAACACCCAGAGTAACTGGGTCCCTCCGGATCCAGGGACTTAGGAACCAACGCCCAGCCAGGGATACTGGTTCTTTCCAGTCTAAACCTCTGCCCGGAGCAGACCCATTCACATAACACCCAGAGGAAGCCTGACCCCCGGGTGCTCTAACACATTCAGGATCACAGTGGCATGAATTTCTTCTGGATTGAACCTGGACCCAGAGCAGACATGGGATGCCGGCTCTGTATCCACTCTGACAACACACAGAGGGACTCAGAATTCCAGGTGCCCTGAAACACAGAATCACAGAATCACAAAGGAAATTCAACTCCCAGGAGATTGGACACAACCAGGAAACTGGAGCTCTGACACACTCAAGATAAGAGTTGAGGTCATAACATCTGTCTCAACACCCAGCATAACTGGGAACCCCACAGGAACCAGGAAACACAAACTCCCGCCCAGCCAGAGGCACCGGTTTCTTCCAGCTTGCACCAGTACCCTGAGCAAACTCAGGGTTCTGGTTTCCCTCACTCCTACAACACCGTGAGAAAACTTGACTCCTAGGATCTCTGACACAACAGGAGCTCAGGAGATTGTTCACACCAGGATTTCAGGATCCCAGCAGCAGCTTGAGTCCAGGAGTTCTGACATACACAGGATATCAGGATCCCAGGATCCCAATGATAGCTGGATTTTGAGGAGTTCTGACACACTTAGGATCACAGGAGGGACAGGCTCGTCAGAGACAGCTAGGGCAGGTAGCACTAGAGATAACAAGATGGCAAGAGGCAAGCTCAAGAACATAAACGACAGAAACCAAGGCTACTTGGCATCATAAGAACACAGTTTCCCACTACAGCAAGTTCTGGATACCCCATCACACTGGAAAAGCAACATTTGGATTTAAAATCACATCTCATCATGATGATAGATGACTTAGGAAGGACATGAATAACTCCCTTAAAGAAATACAAGATAACACAGGTAAATGGATGGAAGCCCTTAAAGAGGAAACACAAAAAATCCCTTAAAGAATTACAGGAAAACATAACCAAATAGGTGAAGGAACTGAATAAAACAATCTAGGATCTAAAAATGGAAATAGAAACAATAAAGACATTACAAAGAGATAACCTTGTGATTCAGTAAATTCTCAAAGCCAAATAAGTCCATACAAACAAAACACAACTAAATTAATCTGAATAAAGGCTTAGATTGGGCAGATCTACCACTACACTACTCTATTCCCCAGCTATGAGATCCCTTATAACTTGCAGTTTTTCCGGGCCACGAGCTTCAGCTCCATCTTTCTTCCACCTCCTCTTCCTCTCTTCTCTCTCTCCCCCTCCCCCACTCTTCATCTCCACCTTCCCTTCCCTGCCCAATCACCAGCTCTTGCCTTTATTTTACAGGTTTAAATGGAGAGAAGGTTCTGGTGAAGTCACCTGAGTCCTGAGTACATGTCTAGGCAGCCCTTCTTGCATCAAAATACAAACACCCCAACATCTCTGAGCTCAGAGATGATTAAAAGGGGGGATTGAAAGAGTGCAAGCTGGGGATAAGAGAGTTTGCTATGAGATTGAGTCTCCGAGAAATGTCAGAAACTATACCCAATAAATTCTCATCCATATGACTTCCTAAACATTAGCTGAACAAAGACAGGTGTAGTAGTCATTCTAATGTGAATGAGAGAAACCCAGGATGTCTCAGTACTAAATAAAGATAAACAGGCAACTAATGAATGCTGAGGGTGGGAGAAATACTCTTCCCAGGAGAAGAACAGGCCAATCAATTATTCAATGCTGAATGGTCAATTCTAAAGACGTACGTACCGTTAGCGCCATACAGTCTGAGCTGGTTGTATTTATTCATTCAGGATTGAACACACATGCACACACACAAATAATTAAAGCATGGACCATGAATTTGATAACGAGCAATGAGAGATGTTATATGGAAGTGTTGGAAGGAAGAAAGGGAAGGGGGCAAATGATGGAATTATAATATCAAAAACAAAAAGTAATTCGTAGAATAAATCAATTTTAAAAGATTTTTAAGAATGATAATATAAATCCCTAATTGGATAGCCACTCTAATTATATAATTCACTGAGTTATTTAAACTTTGAGCCTGATAGGTGTTTGCTGTCTTTTTATTTGCCACACCATTATTATAAATTTTAAAACAAGTAAAATTTACATTAAAATAACATGCCATAGTAAAAATATAACTGTTAGAAAATATTTTACTGAGTAAAGTAACCCAGACACAAAAGAACACACATGGTATGTGCTCAGGGATAAGCGAATATTAGCCCAAAAGCTCAGAATGTGCACGATACAACCCCAAAACCATATGAAGCTTAAGAAGAAGGAAGACCAAAGTGCGGATACTTCAATCCTGCACAGACGGGAGAACAAAATATTCACAGGAGGTAGAGGAAGGAGAGATCTGGCAGGGAGACAGGATGGGGATGGAAAGGCAGGGAGGATCAGGTATGAGAAGGGATAGGAGAGAAGTACAGAGGGTCAGGAAATTGAACAGAAATATGTAGCAGTAGGAGGTGGGGAACTGAGGATAGCCACTAGAAAATCCCAGATGCCAGGGAAGCAAGAGGCCCCCAGGACACAACAGGGATGACTTTAGCTGAAATACCCAACAAAGGGGAGATAGATTCTATAAAGACCACCTCCAGGACATAGGCACAGCCCCCAGTTAAGGGATGGGGCCACCTGCCGCACCTAGGGATCCTTCTCAGCTGCAGACAGCAAACTTTGACACTACTGCTGATGACAAAAGCCATTGCTGACAGGAGCCTGGTATGGCTGCCCCCTGAGAAGTTCTACCAGCACCTGACTAATATGGATGGAGACACTCACAGTCATCCATCAGACTGAGCCCGGGGACCCCAATGGAAGAGTTAGGGGAAGGACTGAAGGAGCTAAAAGGGACTGCAACCCCATAGGAAGAACAATATCAACAAACCGGATCACTCAGAGCTCCCAGGGAATAAACCACCAACCAAAGAGTATACATGGAGAGAATCCATGGCCACTACATATGTAGCAGAGGATGGCCTTACCTGGCATCAATGGGAGGGGTGGCCCTTGGTCCTGTGGAGGCTTGATGAACCCAGCAAAAGGGGATGCTAAAGTGGTGAGGCAGGAGTGGGTGAGTAGGTGGAGCAGCACCCTCATGGAGGCAAAGGGGATGGGAGAATAGGATGGGGGAGTTGTGGAGGGGAAGCTGTGAAAGCAGGTATCATTTGAAATATAAACAAATAAAATCATTAATAAAAATGTGTGTTCACGACAATTTTAAAATCTAGCTCATTAAGACTGATACCCTACTTTCCTTCTCTGATGTTGTGATAAAACATTGACTAAATACTACTTATGGAAAAAGAGTTTATTTTATTTTACAGCTTGGAAATCCATGATGGGAACTCAAGCAGAGACCGTGGAAGAAAGCTAGCTATGGTTTCATTCCTACTTGCTCTTCCAGCCTGCGTTCTTTTCTTCTTTTTTTTTTAAATTGGATATATTTCTTAATTTACATTTCAAATGTTATTTCCTTTCCTGGTTTCCTGTCCATAAGCCCCCCCTCTCCTCCCCGTCCCCATAAGGGTATTCCCCCATACACCCTCCTTACTGCCCTCCCCTCCATTTTCCCCTGCACTGGGACTCCAACCTTGGAAGGGCCAAGGGCTTCCCCTTCCCCTGGTGCCCCAACAAGGCTATTCTCTGCTACATATGCAGTTGGAGCCCAGGGTCAGACCATGTATAGTCTTTGGGTAGTGGTTTAGACCCTGGAAGCTCTGGTTGGTTGGCATTGTTGTTCTTATGGGGTTGCAAGCTCCTTCAGCTCTTTGAATACTTCCTCTAATTCCTCCAAAGGTGGTTCCCATTCTCAGCTCAGTAGTTTGCTGCTAACGTTCACCTCTGTATTGGACATGCTCTGGATGTCTTTCTCAGGAGAGATCTATATCCAGTTCCTGTCACCACGCACTTCTTAGCTTCATCAAACTTATCTAGATTTGGTGGCAGTATATATGTGGGACACCTGTAGGGCAGGCTGTGAATGGCCATTCCTTCAAGCTCTGCTCTAAACTTTGCCTCCATATCCCCTCCTATGGATATTTTTGTCCCACCTATTAAGAAGGAGTGGAAGCATCCGCATTTTGGTCATCCTTCTTGAGCTTCATGAAGTCTGTGCATTGCATCTTGGGTAATTTGAGCTTTTGGGCTTATCAGTGAATGCATGCCATGTGTGTTTTTCTGTGACTGGGTTACCTCACTCAGGATGATATTTTCTTGTTCATTCCATTTGCCTATGAATGTCATGAAGTCATTGTTTTTGATTGCTGAGTAATACTCCATTGTGTAGATGTACTACATTTTTTAAAATTCATTCCTCTGTTGAAGGACATCTGGGTTCTTTCCAGCTTCTGGCTATAATAAATAAGGCTGCTATGAACATAGTGGAGCATGTGTCTTTGTTGTATGTTGGGGCATCTTTTGGGTATCTTCCCAGGAGAGGTATAGCTGGTTCCTCAGGTAGTGCAATGTTCAATTTTCCGAGGAACCTCCAGACTGATTTCCAGAGTGGTTGTACCAGTCTGCAATCCCACCAACAATGGAGGAGTGTTCCTCTTTCTCCACATCCTTGCCAGCATCTGCTGTCACCTGAGTTTTTGATCTTAGCCATTCTGACTGGTGTGGGGTGGTATCTCAGGGTTGTTTTGATTTGCATTTCCCTGATGACGAAGGATATTGAACATTTCTTTAGGTGCTTCTTGACCATTCGATATTCCTCAGCTCAGCATTCTTGTTTAGCTCTGTACCCCATTTTAATAGGGTTATTTGGCTCTCTGGAGGCTAACTTCTTGAGTTCTTTGTATATTTTGGATTAGCCCTCTATCAGATGTAGGTTTGGTAAAGATCTTTTCCCAATCTGTTGGTTGCCGTTTTGTCCTAAAACCAGTGTCCTTTGCCTTACAGAAGGTTTGCAGTTTTATGAGGTCCCATTTGTTGATTCTTGATCTTAGAGCATTGGTGTTTTGTTCAGGAAATTTTCTCCAGTGCCCATGAGTTCGAGACTCTTCCCCACTTTTTCTTATTAGTTTGAGTTGTATCTGGTTTGATGTGGAGGTCCTTTATCTACTTGGACTTAAGCTTTGTACAGGGTGATAAGAATGTATCGATTTGCGTTCTTCTACATGCTGAACTCCAGTTGAACCAGCAGCACCATTTCTTAAAAATTCTAGGGGCTGGGGATTTAGCTCAGTGGTAGAGCGCTTACCTAGGAAGCGCAAGGCCCTGGGTTCGGTCCCCAGCTCCGAAAAAAAGAACCAAAAAAAAAAATTCTATTTTTTCCATTGGATGGTTTTAGCTCCTTTGTCAAAGATAAGTGATCATGAGTGTGTGGGTTCATTTCTGGGTCTTCAATTCTGTTTCACTGATCTATCTGCCTGTCTCTGTACCAATACCATCCAGTTTTTAGTCACTATTGCTCTGTAATACTGCTTGAGTTCAGGGATGGTGATTCCCCCACAAGCTCTTTTATTGTTTAGTATAATTTTTGCTATTATGGTTTTTTTGTTATTCCAAATGAATTTGTAAATTGCTTTTTCTAACTCTATGAAAAATTTAGTTGGAATTTTGATGGGGATTTCATTGAATCTGTAGATTGCGTTTGGCAAAATGGCCATTTCTACTATATTAATCCTGCCAATCCATGATCATGGGAGGTCTTTCCAATCTTCTGAGATCTTCTTCAATTTCTTTCTTCAGAGACTTGAAGTTCTTGTCATACAAATCTTTCACTTGCTTGGTTAAAGTCACACCGAGGTATTTTATATAATTTGGGACTATTGTGAAGGGTGCCATTTCCCTAATTTCTTTCTCAGCCTGTTTATCCTTTGAGTAGAGGAAGGCTACTGATTTGTTTGAGTTAATTTTATACCCAGACACTTTGTTCAGCCTACTTTCTTAAACAACTCAGGACCACAACGTGCCCGGGATTGATACTGCCTACAGTGGTTGGGCCCTACCATATTAATTATTAGTCAAGACAGCTCCCCTCAGAATACCCAAATGGCTAATATGATGAGGCAATTTCTCAAATGAGATTCTTCTTTGCAGATGACCCAAACTAAGCAATAGTGGGAGAGGTGACACAGCTACTAAAAGCAGTTATTACTCTTACAGAGGACCTAAGTTTGATCTTTAAGTCCTCTGTAACCCTAGTTCTACTGAGATCTGATGCCTTTCATGGCCTTTATTGGTGTTCTTAGGCAGATAGAGGCAAGTGAGCGCATGCACACACACACACACACACACACACACACACACACACACACAACAATGCAATAAGCAAATATGTCTTTTTAAAAAGTTATTTCAAGAAAGCTGGTAGATCAAATAGTTCACCACGGAATACTCTGGAAGTTCCAGTGTCACTCCATTTACCACACAGAGCTTTGGTCCCTGCATAGTAGGCAAATGGGAATAGGAGAGATAAATCTCTGAATATCTCTTGAATGGTGGCTTCTCAGGACTTTAGAAACACTTGGAAGGGCAATTTAAAGCCATGGTGTCTCTGTGAGGAAGGGCAAGCCTTGTGGACAATATAATTGAGGAAATGGAGACTTCCTGGCATGAATTCAGTGGAGAGACATTGAAGACATCAGTCAGAAACCATAACTGTTTAACAAGGAGGAAATTTTTCCCCAATAGGAAAATTTGAATTTCTCTACTGCTCCATTAAACTATGGAGAAGCAAGCTTGAAAATAAAATTGGCTGTTTGGGAGCCTTAAAGAAACATCATTATATGTGTATACAATATACATTATATATTTACAAGTATACATTTTATATAATTATATAATATAAAACACATATATTATGTAACTATTTAATATTATTATATATAATTAAAAAGGAGGTGATGAAATTGAATGCATGTGTGTGACACCAGAGGAGTTGAAAATGGAAGAGTGGGCAGGGGTGGAAAATATATAAATATAATACATGTAGGAAGGTCTCAAAAATATTTTAAATTATGAACAAGCCTGAAACAATGGCCCAGAGCATCTTCCTCAAGGCAACCCTCTCTAAAAAGTATTTTGAATGTGGAGCTTCCAGTGTACCAGGCTGTGACTTCATATTGTTACCTTCTGTTAAAGCCATTTCTTGTCTGCTTTGTACCTAGGGATACTCATATTTTAGTTGTTATCTACAGATTTGTATAGCAATATTCTCCCACAACTGGCCCGTTATGTTCGTTTCTTCTTTTCCTTTGGAGGATATTTTTAGTAACATGCATTTGAACACTTTTCCCTCAAGTACTGATGGTGCATAGATGATGTCCATGTTCCTCGCCTTGACACTGCTAGGCATGCCTGTTCTCAAGCTGGCTTACTGCCTAAGTTAGCCAGTACCTGATACACAGGAGCCTTGGACACATAGCCCAGGACTGGGTTAGTGTACTACTTTGGGATGTGGCCACAGTAAGGATGAAACTGGACCAATGATTGCAGCCCACATGTCTACCAGCCTTCACATTCCCATACAGCCCAGATGGGCTTTTCCTATAGCGTTTAAATTTTATTTAGTTCAATAAAGTGGTGACTGCTGTCTATATCTTAAGGTATGCATTTCTAGGATAACATTTTATGTTTGCCCTTCTTAGACACTCATCAATAACTCTCATAGACGTGGCCTCCTATGTTATAGACTATAAAGGAAAGAATAGAGGAGAATGCTGGAGTCAAGTGTCAGGGAAAAACTTTGTTTCACTGTTGGGAAGATCAGTGAAGAAGGAGCAGCCTTCAATACCAGTGCTAGCTGGCAGCAGGCTGCAGTTAACCCGGCCCTAATATTGAGCTTAAACAAAGAACACAAGAAGGTGTGATACTGGCCACAGCAAAATTCTCACTTTGACACCAAAACAATCTTCTTTTTGTTGCAGAGTTTTATGACTGTGATGTTATTGAGCACTGCCAACAACAGAACTGTTATATCACAGATGAAAAGCTCTTAAACTAACGAGGGACACCATTATGCCAAGCCTGGAGTTTGCCATAAAACTACGGGTCACTGAAGTCTGTGCACTTATGAGCTAGGACTTCCAGAGAAAAGAACTGTGAATTTAGGGTTCAATTTAGTTGTTTTGATCTGGACTTCTTTATAAGTAGAAAGAATTAAATTGGCCATATGTGACCTTGTATTTCAAGGAAATCAAATCATTCAAACAAGATAATTTTGCCTCTTGGCCAACAACTTCTCTTCAATTCCAAGGTTATGAGTCTCTGCCTGAATACATTTTACTAGCATTTAGTGGATTGTAATTGCTCTATTGTTTCTCTGGTTACAACCTCAAAATGTATTGCAGACTTCAGCTGAAATCACTCTCTGCATTAATCCATTGTAGAAGTGAGAGGCAGATTTCAACATTGAAATCTATCACAACAGGAACCAGTGAGGGTACAGCAGGCTTTTTTCCCCTGCATTCATCTGTCCATCTGTCTATCTGTTCTGCTCTTCTGCTTACCTGATAAATACGAATGCATGTCATATAATTGCAGTAGATAGTGCTGACTGAAATGTCATGATTAAACACTGGTCTTTGACCCCTGGAGTTTTTTGTGGCTGGCATGTGGCATGAAAGATGCCTTTAAAGATCCTCTCTCTCTCTCTCTCTCTCTCTCTCTCTCTCTCTCTCTCTCTCTCTCTGTCTCTCTCTCTCTCTCTCTCTCTCTGTCTCTCTCTCTGTCTGTCTCTCTCTCTCTCTCTCTCTGTCTCCCCCCTCTCTCTCCCCTTCTTCCATCTTTCTTTCTTTTTCTTTTTCCTTCTTTCTCCCCCTTCTTTTCTTTCCTTCTTCCTTTTTCCTCCTTCCTTCCTTTCCTCCCTCCTTCTGTTTTGCCTTCCTCTCTCCCTTCTCCCTCCCTCCACTCCTCTACTTCACTCTCAGGGAATTTAAAACTTTTATTATTTAAGTTGGCTAGAGCCTACATGGATGGGTGCAGTCTATACATGTCTAAACAAGCATCCAAAACTGTATACATACTTAGATATACACATACATTTGCAAATATATTGTATTGAAAACATATTGCAATTAAAAAGCTGCAGCTGATGGCTTTGGCACTGGAAGTCAGATATGGGCTCTGGGACTTGCTTGCATTGGCTGCCTATCACATCCTTGTCCACAGGAACCTTCTCCAAAGCACATATTTGCATTTCTCCAGGAACTTAGTTTCAGTTTCACCTCCACTTCCCTGTTTTCTTGGGTATATATTTTATGTTAGCAAGTAGCAGAAGCTTTCAGAATAGTAAGGAAAGTGGTGATGAACAATGCCGTGCTACTTTGGGTCACCTTTGCATATTTAGTTAGGAATGGTATGGAGTCTGACAGCATCCTTAAATGCCTAGTTCAAACATGTCAAATTTATTTGACTCATTTTGTAAGATACTAAGAATGTCCACAAAGCTGAGATGTAATATAGAACTAACACTGTTACAGAGGGCTTGAGAAAAATGTATGTCTTCAGAAGTTCCTAATTGAAATATACCTATCAAATTTTATTTTGGATTATCCTGAGGGGGATGATGCAGTATTAATTGCCATGAAAGTCTGTGTTTTGTGTATCTTAACTAACATATTGATTTTTGTACCATGATCTCATTTCTCACAGGTAAAGGCTATGTGCTTATGACAACACTGGAGAAATCTAACAGAGCTAGATCAGAATTATTCTGTTTAATGATTATGTGAACTGACAAAGCCTGGGCTGTAAAAAAAAAGCACACCAATTTGTCTAGACTTTAAGATAATTTGGGCTTTTAAGACTTTCACAGCCAACATGTCAAAAATCAAGTAACCCCCTATCACATACATTTGAGCTGATATCTCAGAATTTGATCTGAGGTCTGTAAGGTGGCTCAGTAGATAAAAGTTCTTGTCACACAATCCTGAGAACCCAAGTTTGATCTTTGCTACCCACTATGGTAAATTGATGTTGTTTTCTGACCTCTGCACATGCAAGGTAGAACATGCATATTCACACACACACACACACACACACACACACACACACACACACACACACACACACACACACATGCACACAAGCATACATATACCCCTGCATACACATACACATGTATGCATATGCACATGCATATACTGTCTTAGTTAGGGTAACTATTTTTGTGGTGAACCACCATGACCAAAGCAACTTGGGATGAAAAGTGTTTATTCAGCTTAAGCTTCCCAATCATAAAATGAAGTCAGCACAGGAACTCAAGCAGGGCAGGAGCCCAGAGCAGGGAGCTAAATGAGTATTGTTTATTGGCTTGATCCTCATGGTTTTCTCAACCTACTTTGTTGTAGAGTCCAGGACCACCAGCTCAGGGATAGCACCACTGACAGTGGGGTGGGTCCTCCACCAATAAGTCACTAATAGAGAACATGTTTTATAAGCTCGCCTTACAGTCTAATCTTATGGAGGCTCTCTCCTCTCTGATGAGTCTAGTATGTTTAATGGACATAAAGCTAGCCAGTATTAACTCTAAAAATTATTTCTAAAAAGTTGATCTAAAAGGCCAGGTTTGGATACATTATATGACTTGATGTGTAATTGGCTGGTAGAGAATGGAGGATAAAGTTAGGAGAACAGATAAAAAAAAAGTGAATTCCAATTTTGATTTTACTTGAGGTGTTAGGGCTCTCAGAGGAAGCATGGTAAACTGAGAACAGTTTTCCTGAAAGAATTTGAGGAATGCACACTGCCATTGACATTGGTCTCATGTTCTTTGCCTTGGAAGTTTCTTCATCTGTATCTATGTATGCCAACTGCGAGTTGAGAATAACCAGGATAAAATGGTAGTCATAGTTGTGTTTCTTTTTATTCTTCCTTAATTTAATTTGAAAAATATTTATATAACATTTACTTCTATGAGATATCAGTAATCTAGACAGGACTTAAAGAACATGGAAGGATGTATGTGGCATATATGCCACAAATTTATATTAAAGACATTTGAACGCCTACATACTTTGGTATCTGTGGAAAATTCTAAAGCCTATTGCCATGGATAGAAGAATAAATAAGTGTCTATATATCCATTGTTTCCATTTCTCTTCTTGACATTTTCTGGCTTAATCTTCCTTTCTTTATCAGTATTTTCTTTCCTTTTCTCTTATTGTATAACCACTACTATAGTTTCACATAGCTCCTTCAATTACATTCCAGTTGTTTTTTTCTGTAAACAAGGGGAAGATGCCATACAGTAAATAATGCTGGTTACCAACTGCACTTCTGTGCACATATGCATTATACGCATGGGATGCCATGCTATGTGCCTTTAGTTTTCTTGATTTAATTTAAAAATCTAAATTTTTCCACTCCATAAATAATGTGGTTGAAGATCACTGTGAGACACTTTATATTTATATTTCTTTTCTACATTTTTCCCTAATAAGAAAAAGAAAAGGGAGTGAAATGATTCCCATCCACAAATTAAAATTAGAATTTATTTACAAACCCAAGTACATTTTTCAATCAAATTGGTGACTGTGCCTTTTGGAAAAGTTGACATGCATACAGAGGAACTGGGTAACCAGTGCCTCTAAGAGTTCCTTATAATTGAGGTTTTACTGCTCTGGATAAAGCAACTTAATTCAGAAATATTAACCTTGGTGTGCATATTTCCAGTGTCACTCTCAAAATTGACTACTTCTAAATGCATATATACACCCGTGTCCTTAAAGACAACTGGAGAGGCTAGCATCTTACCCCATAATCTTGGGTTCAAAGTCAAGTCAATAAATATTCTCAAGTGTCTGCTGCAGGAAGGAAGTTGGTTAAACACTCTGGATGCAAGAGAAATGAGAACAAATCTTTACCACAGAAAGGTTCAAAGTTCAAGGAAGAGACAGATTCTGTGGTCCCAACAAGGAACAGAGAAGCGATGTCATCGGCTAGTCTGACTGTTCACCCAGCAATTAGAGGTAGACCGGAACTTAGATGTTAACAGCCGCAAGGGAGTCATCACCATGAATCATTTGCAGAGACACCCTACTCTCTGCCACAGGTGGGTCATTTATATTTTTCCCAGAAGCCATATGCTAATCTAAATCCTGGGGTAGGCTAAGTTGTTTTTCTGTTGTAGACAAGAAGGTCATTTTCCCAGAATCAACTAGAATATGCTTAGACTTAGGTGGAAGCCTAAAACAAAACCAAAATGGTGTTCTTTTCTCCCCTATTCTATGCAAAGAGTTTTGGCCATTTGGAGTTAGTGGGACTTTCAAGCATTCAACCATAAAATAATACTTAGGTTCAGGGTAAGATAGTGTTTGCTGACTATCTGATCTCTTAGATATAGTCAAGAATGGTGTATCCACAAGTTTCTCATACACTGTTAATTCTTCTCAAACCCAAAGTTTTATTTAAAAACATTTCAATGACTACTAAAACCTAAGAATAGAAAATATGGCTGTGTTCATGCATGCATTCATATAGGAAAAGAAATTTTGGCAACATTAAAGAAAACTAAGGAGTTTGGGATAGGATCCTTCCTGTTTCTGCCTGTGCCCAGAGCTGACCCTGGGACAAAACTGTGTCCAGATCCTATGTGTAGAGAGCTGAATTCTCAGAAGTGTGGACAATCCCAAGAGCACAGGTGAGACCACCTCTTCGGCTCACATTCCTGGCCCACAAGGAACCTGCCTGGAGCCCTCAGGACACAGGAACAGAGGAGCAGTCTGGGACAGGATCCTTCCCGTTTCCACCTGTTCCAGGAGTACTGACACACAGACTTACAGGAGGGTCAAGCCACAGTCAGAGACAACAAGACTGGGTATCACTAGAGATAAGCAGATGGCAAGAAGCAAGGGCAAGAACCTAAGCAACAGAAACCAAGGTCACTTGGCATCTTCAGAACCCAGTGGTCCCACCACAGCAGAGCAAATACGGGATACCCCAACACACAGGAAAAGCAAGATTTTGATCTAAAATCACAACTCATGATGTTAGAGGACTTTAAGAAGGACATAAATAACTCCCTTAAAGAAATACAGGACAACACAGATAAACAGGTGGAAGACAATCTTGCAGTGTGAAAATGTTTATCAGTTCTAAAAGCTCTATGGTGGAGTATTTAGTGTTTCTTACATAAAGTGTCGTATTATCTGCAGGTAGGGTAATTTGACTTCTTTTCCTACTTGCAGAATTTTAGTTCTCTTATCTTATTTCTTTAGCTATTATTTTAAACATTATATTGAATAGAAGTGAACATAGTGGAGGGCCACTTCAATCTGATTTTCTGGATATTTCTTCAAGTTTTTCTTCATTTGGAATAATGTTGGCAATGCGTTTGTTGACTATCCTTTATTATACTGAGGTTTGCTTTCCTCCAAACTTCTCTCTAATACTTTTAACATGAAGACATGTTGGATTAAAAGAAACTCTTTGTGAATCCATTCAGATGATCATGTGTTTTTGCATATTAATTATGTTTATATTGCTTATTATTTTGATTGACTTATATATGTTCAGCCTTTCCTTTATCTCTGGGTGAAAGCCAACTTGGTCATGATTAATTATCCTTGTGATGTGTGTTTGCATTTGATCTGCAAATATTTGTTGATCATTTTGCATCTTTATGTTCATTAGAGATATGGGTCTGTAGTGATATATATATATATATATATATATATATATATATATATATATCTGGCTTTGGTATTCGGGTAGTATTGGTTTCATAAAATGAGTTTGGAAATGCTACTTCTATTTCTGCATTGTAAAATAATTTTTGGAATCATTGGTTGTACTTCTTTAAATGTTTTTGTAGAATTCTATGGAGAATCCACCTGTACTTGGGCTCTTTACCTGAGATATTTTTTATTACTATGTCAAGATCCTTGTTAGACATCTGCTAAAATTATTGATCTCAATTTTGCTTCACTTTGAAGAGTTAATGTTGTGTCTTAGAGGTGACTCGGCTGCTAAAGGATAGACTCACAACCAAACTAGAGCTTACTTTTTCAGGTTAGGCCTTCATTGTGTTTTTAATTTCATTGATAACTGTTTTGACATTTCCCAAGTCACCACTAATTATATTAAACTTGGCCTTATCTTTCATTTAGTTAATTTGGCTAAGGGTTTGTTAACATTTTCTAGATTTTCAAAGAAGCAACCACTCATTTCATTGAATATTTGCACGTGTTTGCTTGCTTGTTTCCATTTCATTAATTTCTTTTCTTGTTTTGATTTTTTTCTTCCCATCTACTGCCTTGGAGATTGGTTTGTCTTTGTTTTTCCAAAGTCTGAAGGAACATCTTTAAAGTATTCATTTGAACACTTTTTAGGATTTTCATGAATCTTTTCTTTCTTTTCAAATTTTTCTGACACCTCTTCTAAGGGGTTCCCTGAGCTCTGAGGGAAGAAATCCTGATGAAGATTTCCTGTTTAGAGCTGTGCCTTTCTCTCTCCAGTCTGTGGTCTTTGTATTAGCTCTAATCTGCTTTGGGAAGAAGCATCTCTGATGATGGCTAAATAAAGCACTGATCTATAGAATAGCAGAACGTTATTAGAAGTCATTTTATTGTTAATTTTGTTTTAGATCAAAAGTATTTGGTTTTACTCTATGTCTCTGGGCCATCTTGTCTCTGATTCTTGGTCACCCAAGCAGTTTTGGGTATGGATCCCATCTCGTGGAGTGGGCCATAAGTCAAACCAGACATTGGTTCGTTACTCCCACAAGCTTTGTGCCAACATTGCCCTAGCATATTTTGCAAGCAGGACAGACTGTAGATTAAAGGTTTTGTGACTGGGTTGAGACTTACATTTTCTATTGGTAGCCTGCATGGTACTTTCTCATTCTAAAGACACTGGAACATGGGCGTGAAGTTTCTATGTATGCACCAATTCCCTCCTTTGGTATAATTACCCCCCTCTTCAGTCCAAAATATTGCTTTCAAAATGGTAAGGCTTGTTTAATGGTTATAATTTTTTACACTGCTTTTTTTATGGTAAGTTTTTTTCTATTTCATTTATGGTGGGAAGTTTTGCCAGGTAACATAGTCTGGTTTGGCATCTGTATTCTTTCTAAACTTGAAGCGCATTGCTCCAAGTTCTATTAGCTTTAGAGTTTCCATTGAATAACCTTCAGTTATTCTGAAAAGTCTGAAATTAATATATGACTGAGTCTTGTAGCTTTCAATCTCCTTCCCTTGTTCTGTATATTTAGTGTTTTAAGTATTCTCTTGCATGGGAAATGTATTTTCTAGTACTTTCTACTTGGTGTTCTGTGTGCCAATTATAGCTGAATGTGAATTTCTTTTCTTTTACCATTTTCTTTTATCACTGTAGTGAAGATATGTCCTACAATTTGACCTAGAATTTGTCTATACCCATAATTGAATAGATTTAGTCTTTTCATGGTGTCTCAGAGTTTTCATACATCTCTTTAATGGATTTTCAAATTTTTATTATTTTCCTTGATAGAATTGTCTAATTCTTCCACTTTGTCTTCAAGCCTTACTATTCAATCTTCTCTGTCCTACATTCTGTTGGTAACCCCAACCAGTGGAATTTTGTTACAATTATTAAAGCTTTTGTCACTTCCTTCATTTCAGTTTGGGTTTTCTTCAGCGTTTCTATAGGATTCAACTTTCATATCCTGAGTTTTCATCAATACTTCATTCAGTTATTTGCCTGTATATTCCTAAACTTCCATCACTTTCCCCTCCTGTCTTTGTTAAATCACTGCAGGTTTTTACTTCAAGTAGTTTATAAAAGTCTTTGAAGTCTTTGAACATTTTTACAATTGTTCTACTGACTTCTGTGTGTTGAGTTTCCTCTAAGTTCTCACTGGGAACCACTGCTATGGTATTGGTGATCTCTGGAGGGCAAATATTTTCAGGGTCTCATATTGAATTTTGGGGCATACACATTTCATGTTAGGTTGTAGATTGTGTCCTTCAGTATGGGTTTTTTACCCTACCATGCAGGGTGGCAACCATCTTCATTTGGGAGCATTCCAAGAGGGTAGAGTTAAAAGTAACAAGCCTGATTCAGTGCTGAATTGGCAGCTAGAGAGGGTTCCAGTGTAGGGCAAAGGCCTAGCAGATTGAAGAGATTCATGAGTGAAGAGAGATGAGACAGTATGGGTGAAATGAGTAAATTTACCACATTTTCAGTATCCATTCTTCTGTTGAGAGACATCTGAGTTCTTTCCAGCTTCTGGCTATTATAAATCAGGCTGCTAGGAACATAGTGGAGCATGTGGCCTTGTCACATGTTGGAGCATCTTTTGACATCTCCAAGCCCACCCTCACAGTGACCCTCCTCCTAGCTAGCTGAGGATGCCCAGTCTGTCCCTGGCTTCCTTTGGATGAAGATGTAGAACTCTCAGCTTCTGCACCATGCCTGCCTGGATGTTGCCATGCTCCTGTCTTGATGATAATGGACTGAACCTCTCTACCTGTATGCCAACCCCAATTAAATGTTGTCATTTGTAACTTGCCTTGGTCATTGTGTCTGTTCACAGCAGTAAAACCCTAATTAATCATCCTGTATTTCTTTAAATGAGTTATTTATGTCCTTCTTAAATTCCTCCACCCTATTCATGAGATGGGATTTTAGCTCTGAATCTTGCTTTTGAGGTGTGTTAAGGTATCCAGGGCTTGTGGTTGGAGAACTTGGTTCTGATGTTATCAAGTAGCATTATTGGTTTCTCTTGTTTATGTGCTAGTGCTTGCCTTTCACCATTTGGTTATCTCTAATGTTACCTGCCCTTGCTGTCTCTGACTGGAGCCTGTTCCTCCTATGATCCTGGCTGTATTAGAACTCTTCAGAGTCTAGCTGTCTCCATGATCCTATGATTCTGAGATCCTGTAATCCTGAGATCCTCAGTGTGTCAGAGCTCCTAGGTGTCAGGCTTTCTCAGGGTGTTGCAGGAGTGAGTGGGGAGTCAGAGTCTGAGTCTGCACCAGAGACAGGTTCAAGCTGGAGGAACCCATGCCCCTTTCTGGGCAGCATTAATATTTCCCTGTAGGTTTCCCAGTTACACTGGGTGTTGGAAAAGATGTGGCCTCAACTGTGATCTTGAGTGTGTCAGGGCTCCAGTGACCCTGGGTGTGTCAGATCTCCTGGGAGTCCTCTGTGATCCTCTGATCCTGGGCATGTCAGTGCACCTGGGCGTGAAGCTCCCTCTGGGTTTTGAATGAGTGGATGCAGAACCAACGCCCAAGTTCTGCTTTGAGTGCAAGTTCCTAAAAAATTAATGTTAAAGAAAAAGAACATTTGTAAATGTTTCTTTTAATTCTTCAGGTGGAGGCATGACTTAAGAGTTGTAATCAAGCTGTGCAATTATGTAGCTTGGGCTGAGCATAGAGCATTTCTTTCACTGTTTTAGCCCTCCCTAGGCCTAAGTTTAGAAGCTTTTAGCCTCAATACAATCTAATCGTCCAAGCTGACTGATTCAAGCTGGCTTCCCTTGGTTTCTAAATAGTCATACTCGGAAAAAACTGCCTCTAAATTCCACAAACTTAGCTACACTAACTTCACTGACTGTTTAATCAAAGGAAACTGAATGGAAATGCACAAACTCAATTGCACTGCAATGCACCTCACTGAACTTCCTGTACTGCCTGAGTTCACAGAGCTGCCCTCCACTCTCACCTACTTTGCATTGCTCTTACGTACCTCTTTCCTGTGCTGTTCTCATGAGGATTGGGCATACCCTATCTATGACTCATTCTCTTAAATCTTTCTATGATATGATGTCTGCCCCTCAATTAGACATCACTTTCCAACACAGCTGCATCCTCCTACAAACTAACTTTCCCTTTATTGATTGGGCTTAGAGGTGTGAGTTAAGAGCACGTCTGTATTCCAGCCAGAGAAATTATAGGTATGTGGCTTGTCTGCATTCTAGTCAGATCACACAGACCTAGGTCTTTGGATGTGATCCCTTGCCGGAGTAGTCATGTTGCTGGATTAAAATTTCTCTACAACATTTAAAGGGTCACACCCAAAACTGTGGGGTTCATTTTGACCCACAGTTTGTAGTACAATACATCTTAGAAGAAGCATAAGACAGCTTGTCACAGTGTACTTTCTCTTAGGGAGAAAGCACAGATTGATTAATTCCATTATTTAGCCCCCATTCTCTATTCAATCTAGGACCCAAGCCTATGAAATGGTAATTGGATACATTTAGTGTAAGTCTTGCAACCTAAAAGTAACCTATTTAGATATCTCATATAGGCTTGTCTAGGGGATTATTTCCTAGGTGACTCAAGATCCTGTCAAATTGTTCCTCAATATTAACAATCACAGTATTTAATTGTAGTAAATGCTTTACTTTTAAAAGGGATAATATAGAACTGGAGAGGTAGCTCTTGTTGCTCTTATAGAGGTTCCAGGGTCAATTCCCAGAACCCATGGCAACTCACAAACTCTGTAATGAACCAACAACAACCATATATACGAATATATCCCTTTGTTCATAAATATAACATAATTTAAAAATAAAATTTAAAGAGGAATAAAGTTTTCTAATAAATAGCTTAATGCTATGCTTCAGAGAATGATATAAACAGAATACAAATATAAAGTCAGCCATAGGGAATCAATAAAAGTACAAGCATTAAAAAAATAAGTGAAATCAATTAACACTTGCAAAAATTACAATATCTGTGTATGAAATCAGAAATTTATATGTAGGCATGCTGACAGGAACCGGATATAGATGTCTCCTGAGAGACACAGCCAGAGCATGTCAAATACAGAGGTGAATGCTAGCAGCAAACCACTGAGCTGAGATCGAGACCCCCATTGGAGGAATTAGAGAAAGAATTGAAAGAGCTGAAGGGGCTTGCAACCCCATAAGAACAACAATGCCAACCAACCAGAACTCCCAGGGACCAAACCACTACCCAAAGACTATACATGACTGACCCATGGCTCCAACTGCATATGTAGCAAAGGAAAACCTTGTTGGGCACCAATGGGAGGAGAAGCCCTTGATCCTGCCAAGGTTGGATCCCCAGTGTAGGGGAATGTCAGGGGCAGGAGGAAAGGGGGTGGATGGGGAGGGGAACACCTTTATAGAAGAAAGGGATGAGGATGGGATAGGGGGCTTATGGACAGGAAACCGGGAAAGGGAATAACATTTGAAATGTAAATTTAAAAGTCTAATAAAAAAGAAATTAATATGTAGATAATAATATAGCTTATACATTAATATAGTAAACACCTCAGAAGTAAACAGAATGATAAAGTTTAGCTTGTTGCCACATTAATAATTATGTGACATGTTTGATAGCTTACATGATGTGGAGAACTTTCTAGAAAATGTAATATACCAAAATTTAATTATGAACATATCAAAACCAGTTTGGAATATTAATTTAAAATCCACAGAAATACATAGGTCAAAACCAAATGGCAGCAGAGCTGAATTATGCTAAACTTTCAAGTACACAGTGAGACAAAAGCCAAATGGTATGGATGTAACTTTAATTTTTTCAAAACAATTTTATATTTATTTACTATTGTGTGTTCATATATTTGAAACAAAAAATTAACTGTTTTCTGCCTATATTTTATATGTTTTTCCTAACAGTATTCATTTTGGTTCAATTGGTTATTTTATTTATGTTTATTTCAACTGCTGTACCTCTCTGCACAACCCCCATTCCCCCATCATTTTGCCTCTAAGAAGGTGCTCTCCAACCCATCCACTCCCACCTTACCCCTCTAGCATCCCCCTATGCTGGGGCAACAAGCCTCCACAGGACCAAGAGCCTTCCCTCCCATATAAGGCAATCCTCTACTACATGTATAGCTGAAGCCATGAACACATCCATGTATACACATTGGTTTAGTCCAAGGTTTAGTCCACTCATAAACACTTCACCTGCACCAGCAGTCCAGTTCAGTAGAGTCTGGACAGCAAACATGAATCAGCAGGGGTGGCACTACCTAGCAGAGACAGCCAGGCACAAGACAACAGGAGGGACCTAGGCCAATAAGAACACCGAGGAAAGCTCTTGACTGTGCCCTCTCATGGAAGCGAAGATCAGCTAAGACACAAAACTAAGAACCAAACCTAGGGTGTCTGGTTAATTAATATTGTTGTTCTTAGCATTTAGCTAAGCAAGCAAGCCCAGCTCAGCCTCTCTCACTGTTGGTCAAGTCCTTTTTATACTCCCTCCAAACATCACATGTTCTCCATAGGTGCTGCCTCACCACGGGTCTTGCCTTGGCATGTGAGTCTGTCTCAGCCGACATCACTTTGCCAGTCAGATTGAGCCTGAGGAAGCAGGAAGAAGCTGCAGCAAACTACTAGATGCTTTTTTGTATTTTTTTGTGTGTGTGTGTGCATTTCTCCCTGTAGGGTCCCAACAAATAGAGCTCAACTATGCAATGTAAGGTTGACGAATATATGTGTGTTCTTTTCAAAGAATCCTTCATCATGTCCCTTTCACATGCTTGCTTTAGCAGAACATCCTTTTACCTGTGTCTGCTTTACAAGTCTGCCTTAGCCTTTCACTTATGTCTGCTTCATCGAAACATTCCTTCATGTGTTTGCCTTAGCAAAACACCATCCAACACAATTGACTTTCCAAATAATCCCTAAGTTTCCACTTCACATGGGCATTTCAATTAACTACCCCAAATAGAGAAAGCTTAGTATCTGATATTGAAAAACTAAATCATAATAGTGCCAAGCATGGTGGTATGTGCCCTTAATCCCAGTACTTGAGAGACAGAGGCAAGTTTTCTCTAATTTTATGGCCAGCCAGGGCTACTTGTTAAGACCTTGTCTCAAACAATAGTTGAGAGCTCCAGAGGTGACTCGGACATTAAGATAATTTGTTGTTCCTACAAGGGACATAGGTTTAGTTCCTATGGCAAAAGGAATATCTCTTTGATAAATAGTGCTTTGAAAAATAAAGTTGGAGCCGTGTGTGTGTGTGTGTGTGTGTGCACATGGATTTTAAACCCTTGAACATTAATGATAAATTCTATAAAACCCACATAAAACAGAATAAAAGCTCCTTGAGATTGACTTTGGCACTATTTCTTAAATATCATACCAATATTCGAGGCTACAAAAGTAAAAGAAAGCAAATGGGATTACATCAAGCTACACAGCAAAATGGCACAAAGTCAAAAGAAAACCTACAAGTTGAGAGAAAAGTATCTGTCAATTTTATGCCTAGTAAGAGGCTAGTGTTAGTATCCAGATTCATGAAATGCTTTTTTATTTTTAACTAAATAACAAGGAAACACAAAACCTGATTTTAAATGGGAAGTAATTGAATACAATTGTACAAAGGAGAGATGTGCAGAGCAGAAGTTATGAGGATCTAGCATAACATGAGCAGTAGAGAAAGTATATTCAGAATTCTTCTAAAATTATAGCCTTAGTAGAATGTGAGTGGTACTTAGATGAGATAATGAAGATGTTTGTTTCACAACAGAACATGTTTTGAATCATATAGCAACAATACACTATATACCTTAATTATGCAAATAAAACTGTATTTTTATGAAAAAATATATTGTATGATTACATTCATCCTAGAGTAGTTAGATTTACTGTGACAAAAAGTCTAGGTGTAGTTATCAGGGGCTGTGTGTTAGGTAGAAAACTAGAGTTAGAGACCAAGAAGATCATTTAGAGAAAACAAAGCATTCCCAGAGAGAATTCTGTGGCACCCAATGGTGTTCATTTGCTAACTACAAAATGCATATTTAGGTAAATGAACCAATACATCTTGATATAATAAAACTTCATAAACTCATTCAAATATAGATTATATTTTAGAAAAATAGCTTTCCTTTACTGTAAATGAAATCACAAGTAAATGTATAAAAGAAGTGACATACTACTTTGTTATTTTTTTACTTATTTAATGTATCTGAGTACACTGTAGCTGTGTTCAGACACAGCAGAAGAGAGCATCAGATCCCATCATAGATAGTTGTGAGCTGCTATGTGTTTGCTGGGAACTGAACTCAGGACCTCTGGAAGAGCAGTCGGTGCTCTTAACCGCTGAGCCATCTCTCCAGTCCCCTACTACTTAGTTATTAAAGACTCATTATATGGTCATCTCATGCCTTTCATCTGGACTCCAAACTTCTAGCAGGCAGGTGTGATCTTACATTCCATGTGTATGTTCCCTGTCCCTTAGCACAATGTATGGCACAAACTCCTGTAAAGAAGGATCATTATGTGGCAATCCCTTCTAAAGTAAGGGCAGTTGAATTAGCAGTGCCTATAATCCCATACAAACGTTTCCCAAATTTGGTTTAAAAAATCCAAACTTAACCTTATGACTTTGAGTTTAAGGAGATGTCTATGAAGCAGGAATTATGCATCAGTAGTAAAGGCTTAAGTTTTCCACCTCTCTTTCAGTTTGAGAGGCTCATTTGTAAATAGTTCTTCCATGGTGGTAAGGCATGGATTATATACTCACATATTGCTCAAGTATTGATAATTCCCCACCTTCAACTTCTCTGAAGGTTTATTTTCTCCATGGAATTAACTTAAAATACCCACTCATACATAGTAATTAGCTTTACTTTTAGCTCTGCCTGGATTATACACAGTCACTTGAGTGCTGAGTATTGATTGTCTAGTTCTGTGACATTACGTAAATCATGTCTTATGTCAGCTATCCTTAAATGACATCTAGGTTCCTGTCATGCTCCTGAGATCATGCTTCTAAGACAAAGTAAAGAAATTTCTTGAAAATCATTTTGTCTTCCTAGGCAGCCAACGGCTATTGCATTTTTCCCTTTATAAACATATCATTGCATTAATGACAATTCTGCATCAGCTCTGAGTCCTAAGCATTCTTTCACCCCAGTCGCAACCATGAAGATAGTCATGTTTTTATGGATGCTTCATTTCTCACAAAGGATTTGATTGACCTCAAGATTGGGTTTCACCAATGAGAGATAACATTTGTGTTGCCATGTAGAACAGGAGTTTTCATACTCCCAGACACCCTGATGGAAAACTGAAGAACATTATTCATATGAGACCAGAGGCGGATTCTGGGCAAATCTGAGGGAGTAGTTGTAAGATCTGAATCATGACTGTTACTAAGATTCTGAGTGTCTCAATGAAGTTGGTTGAACTGGCAAAAATGTCTGTTCTCACCTCTGTGCACACCACTGAAGAGCTATAAAACTGATTCAAGTGGAAAATTCAACTTGAAATTACAATCTAAAGCCAACATTTCCAAGTAAACTGAGAACCAGCCAGAATGTTTAAAAAAACAAATGACCACAAGCCATATAAAATATTCAGACCTTGGTAAAAAGAAAAATACCCCAGGACTCCAAAAGTTTGATTTATTAACATCCCTGGTTCTTGCAAATGCATAAAATTGCACAATTGCTCATAAAGAATCAGTCCTCAATGCATTCTGTACCATGTAGAAGCTATGAAGAAAAACTATATTTATATATGGGGCCTGTGAGCACTATGATTTATTAGGCAATTCCCCCCATGTGTAAAGCTGTGTGAGCACCAGGCCCAGCGTGGAACCCTAACCAGGGGAAATCAACATGCAACATGGAGCCTGAAAAGTGTCCGGCTTCAAGGGAACATTTGTGTGCAATTTGGCAGAAACAAGACTAACTAGGATGGCTGGAAATCTTAAAAAAGAAAAATGTTCCCTTTGTAGTCCATCACTGAAGCAGAAAGATTTGACCAGAGGAAAAGCCATTTGAACAATACCTATTTTCACCCCACGCCTCTTCCTAGAAGACAGAGGTGGTCACCCAGTGGACTGGTATAAAAATGTAGACATTGTGGCCTTACTGAGTGCATCCAGGATGTGAGCTGGAAGCTCCTCCTCCTTGGACTACATTCCTCAGGGGGCAATTCAGTTGTGCTTATCCACAGGATGAAATTTTGCTCCGTACTGTAAAAATCATTCTACTTCGGAAATGCAAAAGCAGGGAAGACAAGACTTGGTCATAATCCTTAAGTCATATATGTTCCTGAGGGAAAATTGATACTTCAGTCTAAAATCACCCAAACCTCTACATCTACAACCTGGGTGTTTGGGATCCTAAATATTCTTTAAAGAACGTTCCTTGCAACAGATGGCTAGGAACTAGATACAGCCAGTGGTGCTTGTACTTACAAGCAGAGAGACATAGTTCACAGCAAAATGCCATGTATTTCTTCAGGTAGTTTCAAGGAATCTTGCCCCTTTGCATGGTTTCTTTTCAACATATTCTTGAGATGATTCCATAGCTAGACTTAATGTAAGGTTATATTTAATATCTTAAATGGAAATCCATATTTGAAAATTCAAGTTTTTCTTGAATCATAGAGGTTTCATGTCCCAGCTCATTCATTGCAAACTTAAAATACAGTACGTTTTAAAAAAAATACATTTAATACTTACCTACTGTGTAAGAGCTGAAAGCAGTCTAGCCTAAATGTACTCAAAACCCCAAACCTATTTACACTGAGGTGCTGGCTTTCTGCTGAGTACTGCAGTGAGGTAAACAGTACAAAGGCCCTATGGCTACACATTTGTAGCCTTTAAAGTCAAATCTCCTTTGTTGAGCTATCCAAACAAAGCACTGTTGCTGTGTACATGTTTGCATACATGTACATACATGCATCTGAAGATGGACAGCCCCTTGTGTCTCCTGTGAGAAAGCTCGTGGCACATGGAGCTTAGTTTAGGTTTCAATGTTTGTCGCTGTGGAACCTCCTCCATCCTGGTGAATTTCTACTCTCTGCTGAGAGCTGGTGTGCTCTCCACAAGCCTGACCTGGAGAACCTCCCACTTGTGCTCCCTTAATAGAAGGAATGATTTTACTTTGCATTTGAGTGGAAACCATGGTTTCCAGTTAGTGGAAAATTTCTTTTAAGGAGTGTGAAGCTGAAGGAGGAGAAGGGGGTGTCCTTTGGCTCACTGCCGGCTGGCCCTGACAACTATAGTTTCTGAAACAGAGTTTCTTGGCTTTCTTTTATTTTTGTTTGTTTTTGCCAGTCTGAAAAGCATAATTCTCTGATTTCTTCGGCTCTCTCTTTCTATTATTTGCCTATTTAACACTCCGCCTTCTTTAGGAATATACTGAATGGAAGTGGACAAGCATTTAACATATCTGAGCACCAATTTTTGTTTCTCACATAGATAAGAGCTTTACTTTTTACAGGAATCCACTCATTTTATAGAGTGCTAGGTTCCACAAAGACAGTCTGACTCCTTCAAGTAAGTTGTGTACTTTGAACATCTTAATATCATCTCATTTGTTTCCTGAAGCCTCCTACTCCATTCCTCCTGCCATAAATTTACTATACAGACACACACACACACACACACACACACACACGCACGCATACATGTATATGCATACACGTGCACATACATGTGCTTTTAGATATCTATGCGAATTTAGAATCTACAATTCACAAGTTTAAGAAAATCTTTCTTAAGCTTTCTCTACTTCTGTTTCCTCTTTGATGCAAAGTGTCTAATAGTCCATTAACAACGAAAGCGCTGGCTCAGGATTGTGAACACGCCTGGAATCCTGGTACCACAGAGGCTGAAGAAGAACTGTGAGTTATAGACCAGCTTGGGCTATACAGTGAAATTCTAGCTCAAGAAAAAAGTGCATTGTTTAAGTTACTTCATACCAAGTGCTTAATAAATTGTGGAAAATCATCATAATTAACTTTGAGAGTTACATGATGAGTTCATACCTACCATTTTTTGACTACCCTTCACTTGCTTTACAAATCCAAGCAGACTCTTTTCATAGTTATATTCATTCATCAAAAGAAACATTCTTGTAACTTACTTGATGTTCTTAAAGCTCTGTGGCTAACAGAGCTTTAAGAACATCTGTAGTAACAGCTGATTGCAGCACACTTAGAATCTTTTACTCATACAGAAAAGAGGTCATGATAGCTTCCTCCTCCACTTAGAGCCTAATAGAACTATCCTTGAATGCTGGTGATGGTGGTGGTAAGCATTCTCAGCGTGCAGTAGGCTGTCTCTTCGTGCTTTAAAAAGTCCAGGGATGGCGAGATGGCTCTATGGGTAAGAATGCTTATCTCAAATGTTGGTGACTAACATGGTGGAAGGAGGAAACTCTTGTAAGCTCTCCTCTGACCTCCATCAAGAGCAGTGGCACCCCTTTCTCTCTCCCCCTTCACCTTCCCTCTCTCTCCCCCCCTCACATTCCCTCTTTCCCTCCCTCCATCTCTCTCCTCTGTCACACTCATGAGTAAGTATTAATTTAAAAGGAACATGTCACAAATTTATTGTTGGTGTTCAGAGCTTACCTTCTTCTTATAATGACGCTTGCTACCTAATCCTTATCAAATTACATGATTTCAAAGAGAAACTCATAAAAAATTTAAGTTAATATTATTCATTATCCTAGTAGATGACCAAAATTTGAAAAGTTCTATCGTTCCTTCCTTTTTTCTTTTTTTTTAAGGTTTATTTATTTTATGCATACACCATAGGTGTCTTCAGACACACCAGAAGAGGGCATAAGATCCCATTACAGATGGTTGTGAGCCACCATGTGGTTTCTGGGAATTTCCAACCCCCTATCTTTCCTTTTATTCTTAAAAATAGATCAGGATTTCTCTCCTATTATCAGAAACAATGCTATAACAATAATAGTATGAGTATCATGACTTTTTCCTTAACATAGCAACCGGTAAGCAAATGTCAGTGCTAGACAATTACCATAGACCTCCAAGTGCTACCAATACATTGTTATCATCCACCAAACAAAGTGTCTGCCTTTTCAATATATCAAATATCAACACACACACACACACACACACACACACACACACACACACACACACACACACACAATTGCTGTCCATGGACTATCATGAAACACTGTTCATTATCAGCCTTCATTTTTAGACCTTTGTGAGGCTTGACTACTAAGATTTCAGTTCATAAATCTCCAAGTTAAAATGGAAAATATAGTTCCTTGCTTTCTTTCAAATTCATAGCCTCTTTATTCATTGATTATTGTTACATTTATATGTACATACAGATATATTCCTAAAAACATAAATACAACCTGCTCAATCTGTATAATGTTCCTTGTATATATGTTTTCAGAAGTGATCATTTTGTATTAGCCAGTTGGTGTTATTTTTTCCTGGGAAAGACTATTTTACCACTTCTAGCATTCCTTAGTTCTCTATAGCTATTTGTATAGAGTTGAGGCCTCCTGGCCTTTACCTCATCCACACTAGCATCTCTATTGGTTTTGTCCTTGTTCAACTCATTTTTAGACAGTCGTGTTGGTGATACTTTATGTGTGCAGCTCCTGACGCTCTAGGAGACACACCTCACAGCTCCCTGTTCTTCTGGATCCTACGCTTTCTTCTGCAATTGTGTCTGAGTAATAGGTTCAGAAGTTGTGAGCAGTACATGGGAGGATTCAGAGAGAGGAAAAGGAATTAGAAATGATGTAACAATGTTATGATATAAGAAGGTAAAATAAATAACATTTAAAGATGCAAGTATACTTTAGCTTGAAAATAAAGGTATATATGGTCAATGTTTCAAGAACTTAAATTTTAAAAATAACCTGAAAAATTGTAACAGTTAATGGAGTAATTATGTGTACTACATGTCTAGCTACAATATCCTTTGAGATTTCATAAGAGACATAACACTTGACATTTGTATTTTAAAAATTCTAAGAAGAATCAATCAAATAAATTATTTACTTCTATTTTATTTTACCAATAATTTAAAGTTGTAGTGACTACTTGATTAACTGGAGGATGGATGAAAGATTATTGAAGACATCTTTCCAAGTAAGACTAAATGGTGGGGAAGAAATATAAAATGTAACAAAAGAGCATCTTTATGTCAATATTAATGGGATCATCCAGAAGTGTTGTGTGGTTTTATATTCCCCTTATTTGTGGCCCATCCTGATTCACTGTTAGTATGCTTTTTAAAACAAGAAACATACCCAAACCTCAACCCAACAGCAATAGAATTAACACGGCTGTAAAAATAGAAGCAAGGAAGTAAAAACTGTAGCTCAGCTGACTGGCAGGTTCTGGGTTCAATAGACATGAGAGCCCTGTGCAGCATTCCTGAGAGAATGTTTCCAGTGCATTCTCACAAGGGACTTGACCCCTTTCATCATGCATTAGGAGCAGAGCTTCTCATATCAAACGTATTAGAAACCATCAAAATTATCTTAGGGGGTGGGAGGACACTGTGGGATGTATCATCCACGTATCTGAAGACCATACACGGGGCTGACAAGTGAAATGCTCTGGAGAATTGTTTACTTTCTCCTGCATTTCCTTCAAAGCAAAACCAGAGCTGAAGAACAAAGCTTTGTGGAAAGAATTCAAAGGTTTTTCTCAAATGAAAATATTCCAGGAATTATTTTTAAACTTGGGTCTTGCTTTAAAACAAATATGACACATGTCATTTAAAAACTTCAAGATAGGAGAAGAAAAAATATATCCTTGCAATTAAAATAATGATTGAAGTCTTCCAGTAAGTACTTAAGTATCCACAGGACTTGGGGAGTAAGTGCAGGAGTTCTGCCGTTGCTTATTCTTAGATCTTGTTTGTTTCTCCTTTTTCACAAAGGGTACACTGCAACCATTCTCCAAGTCTTTGGTGTGTATGAGGACCCAAGTCTCTGCACGTTTTCCAGTTTGCTTGGAGTAAGGAAGGTGCTCTCTAGCAATTGAAATCGACATCTCTTTCACACTGTCAGGTCACGTGGATTAACCGGACGAGCCTCAAATATGAAACCCACAGTGGATTTTCTCTTTCATCCTGGACAAATATCCATTCATCAGTGTTGCCAGGGCCTGATCTCTGGTTATTTTAAGTAGCTACCATCTAGATCTTAGACACAGAGATATCCTATGCAACAAAAGCTCTTTAATGACTTCCAATGAAATGCTTAGCCCTAAACCAATCCACAAGAAACATTGGCCAAAAAGATTCTCATAAGCTAGAAGGTACAGGTTGCTATGCACCAGAAATATCTGTAAAAGCATGTTAAGTAAAACCACATGTGTAGCTATTCACCTACACAGATTACCCTGGGCCTGGTCATTTGTTTTTGTTTTTATTTTTGTTTTCCTAGTATGATGCAGTACATCAATTTGAAAACACTTAGACTCTATCATGTGATATTATTTTGTCTCCTCCTACCTCTTTGTCATCAGACATCAGGTTAAATATATAGACTATTTCAATATTGTTATCACCAAACTAGACATTGACTATAACCTTTCACCGTATGTTTTCATAAGCCAGATAACAGGTAACTCACTCTAGTAGTTTACACTTGTTTGAGTTTTTGCTTCCTATAATTGCAATTAAATGTGGTCAACCACTACTTGAAAATATTCTTAAATATTTTTTAGAAAATGTATCCATATATTTTCATTTGCATGCCACCCTGAGAAACATGATGAATTCTCATCTGTCCTGCTCCATCCTGACAAACATGTGACTCTTCTTTTGTTCAGCATACCTGTTCTATCTTTTAACACTAGTTGCTTAGTATTGATTTCAATGATCAGATTGGTTGTTAAGGTATGATAGCACTTGTATTATATTCAAGCAACAATTTGTAGAGTAGCCTATGTCATTTACCACATTGTATCTTATTAGATATGCAATAAATCATCCCACTTTATCACAAGAAAGGACTTCTGAAAAAGAGTGTGTCCACACAGCTTTATTATAATATATTGCTATATTTTTAATTTAGTTATCATATACTGATCTGTTTTGTTCATACTTTACAAATCGAACTTTATAAATATAGATGTATAGAAAGCACTTTACATATAGGATTCCAAACTACTTGCTTTTTTCAAGTATCTACAGGGTGTTAACATATATATCTGGAAGATAAGAAGACTGATATGTTATCAACCCATTCAGAATCTGTTGTTTTTTTCATTTTTTATTGATTATTTTATTTACATCTCAAATGTTATCTTCTTCCTCCCAGTTTTTCTCCACAAGCCCTCTATCCTTCCCCCACTCCCCTACTCTATGAGGGTAAGCCCTCACCCCCTCACCCACTCCGTTACCTCAGTATGCTAGTATTCCCCACCTGAGACATCAAACTCCACATGACCAAGGGCCCACCCCAGTGATGCCAGATAAGTCAATCCTCTGCTACATTACATATCCAGCTGGAGTCATGGGTAACCCAACCCCCTGTGTACACTTTGGTTGGTGTTTAGTCCCTGGGATCTTTCAAGCTTTTAGCTATTATAAATAAGGCTGCTATGAACATAGTAGTGCATGTGGCCTTGTTATATGTTCGAGCATCTTTTGGATATATGCCTAGGAGTTGTAGAGCTGGGTCCTCAGGTAGAAATATTTCCAATTTTCTGAAGACCTCCCCGACTGATTTCCAGAGTGGTTGCATCAGCTTTCAGTCCCAACAGCAATGGAGGGATGTTCCTCTTTCTCCACATTGTCACCAGTATCTGCTATCACCTGAGTTTTGATCTTAGACATTCTGACTGGTGTAAGGTGGAATCTCAAGTTGTTTTGATTTGCATTTCCATGATGATTAAGAATGTTGTACATCTCTTTAATAACTTCTGAGCCATTTGTGATAAATAAGTTGAGAATTCTCTGTTTAGCTCTGTACCACATTTTTAATGGGGTCATTTGGTACTCTGGAGTCTAACTTCTTGAGTTCTTTGTACATTTGGATATTAGCCCTCTATCAGATGTAGTGTTGATAAAGTTCTTTTCCAAATCTGTGATTTGCCATTTTGTCCTATTGACAGTGTCCTTTGCCTAACAGAAGCATTTCAATTTTATGAGGTCCCATTTGTCCTTTCTTGATCTTAGAGCATAAGCCATCGGTGTTCTGTTCAGAAAAATTTCCCCTGTGTCAATGTGTTCATCATCTCTGGTTTTATGTGGAGGTCCTTGATCAACTTGGACTTGAACTTTATAGAAGACAAGAATGAGTCAATTTGCATTCCTCTACAGGCTGACTGCCAGCTGAACCAGTTTTTGCTTCGGTGGGAGAATTGGGCTCTGATGGTGCCATGTAGTCTTGGTTTCTGTTGCTTGGGTTCCTGCACTTGCCTCTTGCCATCAGCTTGTCTCTGGTGTTACCTTGTTCTGCTTTTTCTGAGAGTGGCTAGACTGTCCTATAGGCCTGTGTGTCACGAGTGTTGCAGACCTGTTTTCCTGTTTTCTTTCAGCCAGTTATGGGAACAGAGTGTTCTGCTTTCAGGCGTGTAGTCTTTCCTGTCTACTGGTCTTCAGCTGTTCCTGTGGGCCTGTGTCCTGAGTCCACCAGGCAGGTTACTTGGAGCAGAAAAGTTGGTCTTACCTGTCGTCCCGGGGCTGAAGTTGCTCCTGGCGGGCTGTGTTTGAGCTCTCAGTGAGGGCAGCAACCATAAGGGCCTGCCCCACCTCTTCCCGGGCCCCTGTGCACAGGGGTCCCAGATGGCATTAGGTGTTTCTTCTGGTGTCAGAAATGTGGGTAGAGTGTAGTCTCTTCCGGTTTCCCAGGCCTGTCTGCCCCTCTGAAGGTTTAGGTCTCCCTCCCACGAGATTTGGGTCCAGGGACTGTTGACCAGGTCCCTTCAGATCCAGGAGGTGTCTGGACCACAGGGGACCTGCCGCTTGAGTGCCCCTATCTTCCTGTTCCCAGAGGCCCTATACAGTTTCCTCTTGGGCCAGGGATGTGGGCAAGAGTGGGCAGTACTGGAGGTCTCTCCTCTGCAGTCTCAGGAGTGCCCACCTGTCTGGGCAGTGAGCTCTCTCTCCCACAGTGTTTGGGAGCAGGGAGCTGTGGGCTGGGATCAGTGAGGATTGGGCTCCAGCTAAAAACTGGAAGTGTCCAGTCCCAGAGAAATGTTGCCTCTGTGTGTCCTGAGTCCACCAGGCAGGTCACTTGGAGCAGAAAAGTTGGTCTTACCTGTGGTTCCAGGCCTGAAGTTGCTCCTGGGGAACTGTGCTTCAGTTCTTTGTGAGGGCAGCAACCATAGCTCCCACTCCTTCTTAAAGGGGGAACTATCCATAGGAGGGCATATGAAAGCAAAGTTTAGAGCAGCAACTCAAGGAAATGCCATTCAGAGCCTGACCCACATGTGGTCCACATATGTACAGCCACCAAAGCTAGATAAGATTGATGAAGCTGGAAAATGCATCCTGAAATAGACCAGATATAGATCTCTTCTGAGAGACACATCCAGAACATGTCCAATACAGAGGTAAATGTTAGCAGCAAACCACTGAACTGAGAATAGGACCCCCTTGGAGGGAATTAGAGGATGTATTGAAAGAGTTGATGAAGCATGCAACCGCATAAGGACAACAATGCCAACCAACCAGAGCTTCCAGGGACTAAACCACTACCCAAAGACTATACATGGACTGACCTAGGGCTCCAACTGCATAGGTAGCAGAGAATAGCCTTGTTGGGGCACCAGGGGAAGGGGAAGACCTGGTTCTGCCATGGTTGGACCCCTAGTGCAGGTGAATATGGGAGAAGCAATAAGGAGGAATATATAGGGGGAATACCCATATAGGACAGGAAACCAGGAATGAGAATAAAGTTTGAAATGTAAGTAAAAATAATATATCTACTCTCTGCTTTATATATACACTTATAAATATCGTGCATGTTTTTAGGTAACTATAAAATAATAACATTTTTAACTTTATAGACTCCAGTCTTAATTTGTTACAAATTATTATTTTGAAGTTTGGTTAGTGAGGACAAAATATAATTAAAGAAGATGGGTTTTTATTTAATATTTCCTTCTTTTATTTAAATTTATATCCTTAATGGTATTTGACTTGACATGATTTATTGTTGTAGGAGTTTTACTTTTTATCCATTTGTGAAATGCTGATGTAGCATGGTTGACATCCTGATGATAATTTATCCCCATAAACTACATGGATTTCCTAGGACATTTTCCCCCCTAGAAATCCTTGGCTTCCATGCAATTAGATAACTGATACTTAAAAAAACCATTCTGTTTAAAAATTTATTTATTTATTTATTTATTTACATCCCTCCTCTCCTCCTAGTGCCCCCTCACACAGATCCTCCCTCCACTTCCACTTCCCCTTCTCCTCTGAGAAGGAGGAGCTCCCCTCTCCTGTAATCACCTACCTCTGACAAATGAAGTTACTGCAGGATTAGACACACTGTCTTTCACTGAGGTCCGATAAGATGGTCCTGTTAGGGAAACAGGATCTACAGTCAGGCAACAGATTTAGGGACAGCCCGTTCTTCAGTTCTTGGGGGACCAGCATGAAGACCAAGCTGCACACCTGCTACATATGTGTGGGCGGTGGTGGGCAATGTTTGCTCAGCTCATGCTTGCTTGGGTGGTTCAGTCTCTGGGAACACTCAAGGGTCCAGGTTAGTTGACTCTGTTGGTCCTGTAAACATAGTTTCTTTTATATTTTAATTGTTACTCTAATCAACTTATCAGTTGGTATTATCTACATCTTAGTACCTGATATTTTATGTCCACTTCTTTTCCTCCAAAAGAAATGTGGCTTTCCTAGGGTTAGCTAATAATGTAATCTCTCTTACTATTAATTTAACTTTAAATATTTTTTTAAATCTAACTATTGGAAGTTTCTCAGCATTTCTCTTTTGACCAGTCTGGTAGCTTTTACCCACACTGGTTACTCCTACAATTAATACTGACAAGAATAATAAATTATATTTCAAGCAACGAAGTTTTATAAGGCACACAAGATTTTTTTTTTGGGCCAGAATGCTTTTATCTATATTTGAATGCAAATTTTCAGAGCTTAACAATAAATCTAAATGACACATCTTATTTATATTACATTATTATGCTGATTAGCTGGGCTGGTAACTTGTCTAACACTTCTCATCGATTATATAACATGTCAGACATGTCAATAGTCCTTAGCCCTATGCTTGACTGAAATTCCAAGACAGAAATTAAGGTCAAAAGAAAGCCTGTGGTGGGATTTTAGACAGACGTTGGCCATTACTGTGTCATGACAATGCCATAAACAGAGAACTCAAGAAACTTAAAATCAGTAGTTCTCAACTTGTGGGTTGCGACTCCTCCAAGGGTAAAAGTACCTTTTCACAGGGGTCACCTAAAACCATCAGAAAACATCGATGTTTACATTACAATTCATGACAGCAGCAAAATTACAGTTATGAAGTAGCAACAAAAATAATTTTATGGTTAAATTCACCACAACATGAGTACTGTATTAAAGTGTTGCAGCATTAGGAAGGTTGAGAATCACTGCTTTAGATAGCTGAGAATATTGGGATTTCGGAACGCAGGTACAGTCTCACAGGTATTGAGTGTGGATCAGGAAAATATCCTGGCTTTTTAAACTCTTTTCCCATTGATAGGAGTCTCATTTTCCTTCTGAGATTCACTCAAACGGGATGCTTAATACCATTGACATTGCCTCAGTATTCCATACCAACTAGGACTCACTCTTTACTCCTATGAAAAAGCAAAAGCATTGTAAAAATAAACCCACAAAGTATCTTATTTTTCTAGCTCTGAATAAACTCAGAGGCATCAGAAAGTTGTTTTGCCTGAGTGAAACTTTTCTATTTATGAGTGGCTGAAATGGCCTCTGCTCATTATCAATTTCTGAATCAATTCTATATAACTGCCTCTTCAGGTATCCTAGGAAATGGATTTCAGTCTGTGGCAATGTAATATTGTCTAGGACATTTTTGTCACTTTTGTTGTGGAAAAAAGATATAAACGTTGCCTGAGTCTGATTCCCAAAACCACCCATATGGGAATATATCCAAATCATAATTTGTTTTCAGGATGAAAGAAAAACTTGTCACTCTCAGGCCTTCTAGGAGGTAGACAAGATAAAAGTAATAATATTCTTTGACGTTGGTCTGTTGCAAATAGACCTGAGACATGACAAGTGACTCGCTCAGCATTAGGATGGAAAAGCAACCTAATTATTCATGGAGACGTTTACCTCCAGGCATTCTGGGGCCTGCAAAGAACTGTTGCCAGTGCTGTCCTCAGCAAGTACCCAAGCACTCATAAAATATTCTTCAGACTCATTCATCAACCAGGAAAGTTTCAAAGAGTTTAGTTTTGAGATTGTTGTCACTGTTATTTGTGAATTGATAACCTTAATTGGATATATTTGGAAGTGATCCAAATTCTTATTTGGAAATTAGATTGTTTTAGTGATTAAACAAAGTAACTGGGGTCACCACCCTACTCAATAAGATATTTTTTGGCATGCAATTAATTATAATCTCATAGTAAATCCTTTTGATTTAAAGATTAATGCTGATTCTTTCAATTATGGTTTTCATTTTTTAAATTACCCAGGGAGTAACTACAGAACTTCTCTAGGATGTTGACATTCATTGAGGAAGCCAAGAATGGTAGTTTCTGACAGTAATCCAGCTCTAGGCAGGGGGTGAGGAGGCACAGGAGGAGGCTGGGAGGGCACAGGAGGCACAGGAGGCACAGGAGGGCAGGAGGAGGCAGGGAGGCACAGGAGGCAGGAGGCAGGAGGCAGGAGGAGGAGGCAGGAGGCACAGGAGGCAGGAGGCAGGAGGCAGGAGGCAGGAGGCAGGAGGTGGGAGGCAGGAGGCAGGAGGCAGGAGGCAGGAGGCAGGAGGCAGGAGGCAGGAGGCAGAAGCAGTTCAGGGTCATCTTCAGCTATATAGCTTGAAGCTTGGGATCAGGAGGTTACTTCAAAACAAACAAATAAACAAACAAATCCCATTTAGTATTTGGTCAAAACATGGATTGGGCATAACTGTGTTTATTTTGTTATAAGCATTATATATGTTAATATGTATTGTATAAGCATTACATATGATAATATGTATCCTTATTACTACATATGGTGATATGGGGAAGGTAGAGGCATTTATATATGTTTCTTAATTTTTATTTCAGTATCACATAGTGAAATTTGTTACAGACAGAAATTTGGTCTCATAGCTTTCCTCAGATAGGTGGAGAGGAGATGACTCTGTTAGTGATCAACATGAGTCATTAACAGTTAGTAGGCACAGTAGCTATTTTTCTTTGTCCATTGTTTAGGGTGAGCTCCTTCTAGAATAAAGGAAAGGGGACCATTTTCAAATGAATTCCATGGATAAAATTAGTTCCAGAAACTCAGGAGAGAAGGAGTGGCGAATTATGGGAAGTCTAAAGCTACCTGGACTATGATTGGACTTCAGAGCTGACAGTACTTCAGGATGAGGAGAATCAGGGACAAAGATTGAAGCCTGAAAACAGGGGCTGAGGATGAACTGTATCTTTAGCCAGTGGCAATCTGTCATTATAAAACTGCAGTGTTTCTCTGGGTTCCATACCACCCAAACACTGGTTTTGAGTTTTTACAAAAGTTGGAGGAAGCAAGCATAAAGGTGTAAATTGAAATATGTACTGAGGGAGGGCAGGGGAGACAAAGTGTTTCATTTAACTTGGAATACCTAAGAAAAAAATTCACAGATCATATGAAGCTCAAGAAAAAGGAAGACCAAAATGCGGATGCTTCTTCCCCTTCTTAGAAGGGAGAACAAATGGGAGGAAATTCAGGGACAAAGTGGAGCAGGAACTGAAGAAAAGTTCATTCAGAGACTGTCCCAGCTGGGGATCCATCTTGATGCAGCCACTAAACTCAGTCACTATTGCCAGTGCCAGAAATTGCTAACTGGAGCCAGATATGGGTGTCTCTAAGGAGAGACTTTGCCAGAGCTTTAGTGATACAGATGAGGATGCTTGCAGCTAACCATGGGACTGAACAAGGGGATCCCAATGGAGGAATTAGAAAAGACTGAAGGAGTTGACAAGAACAACAGTATCAAAAACCAGACCCTGTAGAGCTCCCTAGGGACTAAATCACCAACCAATGAGTACACATGGAGGGACCCATGACTCCAGCTGCATATGTAGCAGAAGACATGGCCTTTTCCAGCATCAATAGGAGGGAAAAGTCCTTGGGTCTTATGAAGGCTCATTTCCCAATATAGAGGAATGCCAGGGCATTGAGGTGGGAGTAGATGGGTGGGAGAGGAAGCATCCTCACAGAAGCAGGGGCAAGGGGGAGGGGGTCTGACAAAGGGGGAGCAAGGGGATAAAATTTGAAATGTAAATACATAAAACATTCAAGAAAAATAAAAGTTAAAGAACATAAAAAAGTGTTTCATTTTGCAAAGCAACGGTAAATCTTACATGCAAATGGTTTCTCAACTGTGGAAGAGTGATCATTGGGAGGTATGGAGTGGGAAGAGGTTCTTCCACTTGGTGGGAAATTGACAAAAAACAAAACCAAACAGAGAAAGCTAGCAATCTAGATAGGATTTGAATCTCCCACACCCATCCTGGTAACCATTTTTTTTTTTTTTGATGCCACATAGAAATTGCTCAGATCACTGCTCAGGTCAGGACTAGATACTTTCATTTCTTTTAAAAAGATTTAGTTTTCATATTTAGGTGTTTATATTTATTAGTTATATGTAGGTGTATATGTCTGCATGTGAGGGTGTGTATGTCAGTGTGGGGTGAATATGAAGCCAGAGGTATCAGATTCCCTGGGATGGAGTCATGGAGGGTTATGAGCTCAATTTAAGATTCTCTGGAAGGTTCCTCGTCCTCTGGAAGAACATAGCATTTGTAAATACTGAGCCATTGCTTCAGTCCTAGGGATGAGCGATTTGAGTTACTGTCCACTTCACACCTTTTTAATTTGCATTTCCCTGCGGTCTTCAATCTCACATTTCAATGGTACTTCATGCACACAGACTAATGTGTAAAAAGATTGAATTATGTGGAAGGATTGTTATTTTCAACACTGTATTGCAGAAAGTAAGTGCCCTAGTTAGATTGCAGCCTCTTGTAGTCAAAAGAAACTGTGGTTTTATTTTCTTTTAGAAATTAAAAGAAACATTTACTGTGTTGGTTTTTATTAAGTTAAATTCTACAGTTGCTTACTACCCAAGCAAGAGGGGTGAAGCAGGAGTAGGTGGATGGTGGGGGAGTACCCTCTTAGAAGCAAAAGAGGAGAATGGGGTGGGGAGTTCATGGAGGGAAACCAGAAGGGGATAACATTTGACATTAGAAATGTAAGCAAATAAAATGATTAATAATAATAAAAAAAGATTAAAACAAATGACATGACAATTTGTTTTAAACCAATTATACTTAGTTTGTGCTGTGGCCTCTTCATTACACACAAAGGTTACTCTTCCTTGTTCCAAATGCCTCTGTTTTAATGAGAATTTAAAGAGAATATGTGTCACCCTTACCACAAAGCTGTTTTTATAGTTATCAGTGTCCTGAAGTTATGTGCACATAATTGGGGTACTGACCGTGGCCCAAAGAAACCTAGCTGACTAATTATCTAGTTATCCAACTGGAGTCTGGTCCCCTAGTGAAAACAGAACTGCTTTCTTCTGTATAGCTTTATGACAACTGGAACCAGAGAACATCACCAGCCATTCCTGGAAATGACTTTCTTTTCCTGCTAACTGTGCTCACATGTACTGCAGGGTTATCCATGGTTGCAACTTGTATCTCTTTGTTTAGTCAACATTTGACGGGTGATAGCTAGATACTGCTAATTTTATATAAGTTTTGTCTTGGGACTTTAAATCTCAATATATTTAATGTATAAATTTTCTTGAGAAAAACATGTCATTTGGATTTTTTTATACTTGTAGTTGAGAGGATCAGTTAAGCATAAGGCTAAAACATGATCTATTAAGTCTTTTTAAAAATCACATATTTTATTTGATCTGGTATTGGTAGTGAGAGCTTGGGCTTTGTAAACTGTCCAGGTTCTTGTCTTCTTATTCAAAGGACTAAGAATAAGGACTCATACAGATTCTCAAAAGAAGCAAGATAATCTTATTTTGAGTAGATCAATAATATATATTAAAGAGAAATACACTGTCAAGATTGATAACTGGCCAGGTGAATGAGAGTATTCAAGAGTACAGATACAGCCTGGGATCTGAGGGAGTAAGGAGTGTGGTTGGGTGTTTCTCTAGTTTGATTGACGATAAGTTTTGTAATCATATCTCTTCTTTGAATGAATGTCCCTTCCCACAACACATCTATTTTTAAGTGTATGCATGCTCAATTGTGCATAGGTACAAAATAGTAAGTAGGGAAGAGTCTCCTAAAGCGTCATTGGAAGCCACAGTTTATTATACTACACATATGCCCAGTCCTTTTCAGAGCAGCCTATCTATTTTTTATGCCTGACAAACTGGAAAGATATCTCAATAGAAACTGTTTAAATTTGATTACAAGGGACAGGAAGCTCATATTCAGGGAATTTGTGTAGCTCAGTGCAGGTTGGGAGACAAAAGGGGTTCTGAGGGTGCTAGGCACATTGTTTTGTTTTGTGTGTGTGTGTGTGTGTGTGTGTGTGTGTGTGTGTGTGTGTAAATGAGGGCATCTCAGAGTCTACTTTAACTGTGACTGTCTGTCTTACTCACTCTGTATTTAAGAT